>NW_005871543.1:51873-55862 GCF_000147115.1 Myotis lucifugus
TTCTGGGGTGAGTGTGATGAACTGTGTGTGTGTGGTGTGTGTGT
This sequence comes from Myotis lucifugus, assembly GCF_000147115.1. Classification (NCBI taxonomy): domain Eukaryota; kingdom Metazoa; phylum Chordata; class Mammalia; order Chiroptera; family Vespertilionidae; genus Myotis; species Myotis lucifugus. Next base: position 51,918 of record NW_005871543.1, read on the forward strand.
GGTGTGTGTTGAACCCCTGTATGTGATGTTGAACCTGGGTGTGTGTGTTTAAACCCGTGGTGTGTATCGAAACTCAGTGTATGTGTGTATGTGTGTGTGTGTGTGTGTGTTGAACCCTGTGTGTGTGTTGAACTGTGTGTGTGTGTGTTGAACTCCAGTGTATGTGTGTATGTGTGTGTGTGTGTGTGTTGAACCCTGTGTGTGTGTTGAACTGTGTGTGTGTGTGTGTGTGTGTGTGTGTGTTGAACTCTGTGTGTGTGTGTGTGTTGAGCCCTGGCGGTTTTTCACCTTGTTTTATGCATTACAATCAAAGGAGGAGATGTAAGTGGGTTACCTGAAATCCATTGGCGCTAGATGAGGGATGTGGGAGGAAGCAAAGCAGGGACACCTCTCAGATTGGATCCAAAGTACAATGACAGACACACCCTTCTTTTACTTGGGTGGGAGCAGGATCGTTCACAGTCAGCCAGTAACTCAGTAACAATGAGGGGGTTTGTGGTCTCAAATCCGAGGGGTGCCTGTGCTTTGAGGGGTCCGGAAAAAGGGACTTGACTTTGACATTCCATCGATATGTTGTCGTAGGTGCAAACAGACACTAGACTCAGTTAAGGTAAAGATGGGCCTTTGTCAGGGAAGATACCGGCCTAGGACGTGCCTACCCACCATAGACTGCTTTTAGTTAAAGTTTTAATGTCAGACCATCCTTTGTGGTGACTTTAGGCCTTTGAGCTCGCAGACCCGCCCCCCAGGCCTCCCCTGAGCGGGTCGGGTGAGCACTTGGCCTTTCTTCCATCCACCGGCTTTCCCGAGCCCTGCCTCTGTCTCACACCTTCTCGGGGCTGACAGGTAATTGATGGGCCCATGGGGCTCTTTCTGCAAACACATTAGAGCTGGAGGGGTGCTCCAGCCCCACCTCTCTGCCGCCTGGCACAGGACCGAGGGGACGGGTCCAGGGCCCAGTGACGTCGCGAGGAGAAGAGATCGATTCTGTCCATCAGGCCCCCATCAGGCTCCATGGCCTCTCACCGGCTCCTGGCGGCATTAGCGCTCCCAAACCTCCCGGCAGGCCTTTTCCATTAGACACATACTCCCAGGTTTTGATTTTTTTTCTCCCAAAGTCATTTAAAAAAAAATAATTACCTGCATGGAACCACACTTACCATCTGCGGGCTGAGCGCGGGCCAGTGATGTATTAGTCTTGGTGTCTACCCGTGCGGAGCGGGCTTTGGATTGATTTTTGGCGGGCGACACACTCGGCGGACGCCGCGACGTGTGGGGGTCAATGTCAGATGACGCTTCTGGTGCTGCTGACGGGGGACCGGGGGTCCGGGGGTCTGGCGTTCGGTCAGCAGACTGTGACATCGCGAAAAGTGGGGCCTCCCTCCGGTCAGGGCGGTGAGCGATGTTTCTCTTCAAGGAGAAAGGAAAGCTGGCTGTGGAGAGGCGACGGCATGTGCAGCACAAATCATTCTTTTTTTAAAATCCTCACCCGATGATTTTTAGAGAGAGTGGAAGGAGCGGGAGAGACAGAGAGAGAAACATCGATGTGAGAGAGACACATCGGTTGGTTGCCTCCTGCATGCGCCCCGTGACCAGGGCTGGGGATCGAGCCTGCGACCAAGGTCGCGTGCCCTGGACTGGAATCGAACCTGGGACCCTTCAGTCCGCGGGCTGACGCTCTAGCCACTGAGCCAAACCGGCCAGGGCGAGTTTTTGAGGACACTCTGAATTCTTCTGTCTACTCCGCCTGATTCGCTGTTACTACTCACTCTTACTTTCTCTTTTCCGTAGTTTATGAATTTGTTGGTTGATAGAATGCTGGGTGAGAAAAGGCATAAACTGGTGTGTGTGTGTGTGTGTGTGTGTGTGTGTGTGTGTGTGTGTGTTTTGCATGAAGTTCTCTGACCACCTGCACCCACACTTGCAAGGGATGCTCCCTATAAAAATGCAGTCCCCAGGCCTCACCTAGACCTGCAGCGCCAGGAATTCTGGGGGTGGGTGGGATCTGCAGGTGGGCGTGTAGGTGAGCTTTTGAAAACACGTCTCATAGCGACCAAGAGGCTAGGGCCCGAGGCTGCGCGTTATCGGACGGAGAGCGGTTTTCTTATGGAATTGGAAACTCAGCGGACGGGGTTAAGTGGCCCCTAAAGGTCACAGAACCAGTTAATGGGCGGCTGTAACCCCCCAACCCTAGGAGTTGGATGAGACAGTGATGGGAATCTTTGAGCCCCTCTGAGGTTCTGGGTCAAGTGCCTACTGTTTGTAACACATAAAACAACAACGCCCACTTCATAAAATGCCATGCTGCTCTCCGTCAAAAGTTCACTGAATGGGGTAGAAAATCCGATGCTATTTCCAGAGACTTAGGGGTCAGGGTCTGGGAGACGGGAGCCCCAACCTGGCCCTTAGCTCACAGCGGGTTCCTTAACCCTCCTGTGAAGGGACTGCAGCTCCAGTTTGCACGCGGAAAGCCCTGGTAACCGTGTCCCCTCCCCCCTTCCCCTCCCCTCCCCTCCCCTCCCCTCCCATCCACTCCCCTCCCCTCGCCTCCGATTCGATCCCCATTCTATCCCCTGTAGTGTGGTGTGCACGGGTTTAAATGAAGGTTATAGCAATATCAGTTTGCCCTGTGTCCTGGGGGAGTCTGTGGGTGTTTAAGCCACAAGGAAGATAAATCCTTGCCCGGCTGTTGTGGCTATGTGGTTGGATGTCAACTATGAACCAGGAGGTCACAGATCGGATTCCAGTCAAGGGCACTTGCCTGGGTTGTCGGCTCCATCCCCTGTGTGGGGCGTGCCGGAGGCAGCCAATCCATGATTCTCTCTCAGCATTGATGTTTCTATCTCTCTCTTGCCCTCTCTGAAATCAATAAAAAAATATATGTATAAGGATCACATCTGTATCTCATCATATGATGAAGATGACTTAGGGCAGCGGTTCTCAACCTGTGGGTCGGGACCCCTTTGGCGGTCGAACGACCCTTTCACAGGGGTCGCCTAAGACCATCCTGCCTATCAGATATTTACATGACGATTCATCACAGTAGCAACATGACAGTTATGAAGTAGCCACGAAAATAATTTTATGGTTGGGTCACAACATGAGGAACTGTATTTAAAGGGCCAGAAGGTTGAGAACCCCTGCCTTAGGGGTAGGAAGGCTCCATAAGAGATGCTAATTTTTGATGTTATTTTTAAAATAAGTTCCTTCCCTTTTAACACTAGGGGTCACTCTGGGACCACATATGTGACACCAGCACCCTGGGGCCACTCATCTGTATAAAGCACTGAGCCAGGTGCCCAATTTGTACCTCATTACGAGTTGCTTTGATGGAGCTGCTCCTATTAAAGTTTCCCTCTTCCCTGCATGGCTTTGATGCTGTGACGTGTAGATATTTCACCGCCAGCTCCACTGTTTCTCAGCCCAGCGGCATCCTTTCGGGCACTGTCACCAGGAACACTCACCTCCCTGCCCTCCGGACTCCGAGGTCCATTTTCTAGGCGGAGAAAAATGCCTGTTTCTTTGGTATCCAATGGTGATACCTTGGTTTATATTTCTTTTCTTAAAAAAATATTTTTATTGCTTTCAGAGAGGAAGGGAGAGGAAGAGAGAGATAGAAAATCCACGGGTGAGAGAATCATTGATCAGCTGCCACCTGCATGTCCCCTTCCGGGCAATCGAGCCCGCAACCCAGGCATGTGCCCTGACCGGGAAATTGAACCGTGACCTCCTGGGTTCATAGGTCGGCCGCTCAACCACTGAGCCACACTGTTTATATTTCTTTTCTTTTTTAAAAAAAATTATATTTTTATTGATTCAGGAGAGAAGGCAAGGGAGAGAGAGCTAGGAAACATCATTGATGAGAGAGAATTATTGGATCGGCTGCTTCTGCACGCCCCCTAGCTGGGAGGGAAGCCGCAAACCAGGCATGGCCCTTGACTGGAA
>NW_005871543.1:56211-88042 GCF_000147115.1 Myotis lucifugus
GATCAATTCACAGCCGGGGGGACGCAGACATCCCATAATCTCTGCCATCAGCCGTCGCCTCTGACCGGGTCCCAGCGGCTTGTGGATCGGAGGAATGACAAGGAGGTGTGGGGAGGTCTCCCGAGGGAACGTGCCAGCTGGATTGGGGGGGGGGGCGGGCGGGGAGAGGGCTCCTCGTGTCCATACCCTCCTAATGCCTTTACACATGTGCACTCTTGCATCTCCCCCCTCACCCCTGCCCTTGGATTTAAAGGAAAAGCTCTAATTCGTGTCCTGTTTTCTAGTAGCCGGCAAAAACACCGTTTAGGGAGGAACTGTTTAGAAAGCAGGTTTTTACTTAATCAATGGCGATCGATCGAATGGATTAGCCACGAACACTTCCCCACAGAGTGTGTGGGCAGCGCTTGTTGTTGGTGACGGGAGTTCACGTTGGTCAGACTGTTCATGGGCCGCCGGTGGACCGCTCTAGGCTCTTTCACGGGACAGGACCGGGGCCAGGGGCTGGGGGCGGACCTCTGTGGACACAACTGTTTGGGACGGGACTGCGCCTGAGCCAGCCGTGGCCTCCAGCATGTGACAGTATCCCTGTGCATCATGGCCGTGCACCAGGCACTCCAGACATTTCTGGAGAACTCGCATCTGTTTTCTATTTTATGTCAAAAAAATAATTCATGTGGCCATGAGCTCTCCTCATGCTGGCTTTGTGGCTTTGGGTAAACCAGCGGTTCTCAACCTGTGGGTCGCAACCCCTTTGGGAGTCGAACAACCCTTTCACAGGGGTCGCCTAAGACCATCGGAAAACACATAGATAATTACATACTGTTTTTGTGATTAATCACTATGCTTTAATTATGTTCAATTTGTAACAATGAAATTGGGGGTCACCACAACATGAGGAACTGTATGAAAGGGTCTCGGCATTAGGAAGGTTGAGAACCACTGGAAACGGTCAGTGTTTTGGAGCCGCCTGCGTATCGGAATGGGTGTTGTGTGCTGTGCGAGGTTCATTACCACCCTGTTCCTCTCTGGTCCCTAGAATGACGGCAGGAAACGGGGTGCCTCTGAAGAGAGAGGAGAGCCACCCGTCACCCAGGGGTGGCCCAGGACAGGCTGCGGCGGGTGTGACTGGGTGAGGGAGGGAAGGCACGGGGGCAGGACGCCTGCAGTTTGCAGCCCTGCTGCAGGGCCAGCTCATGGCAGATCTGAGCCTCTCCGGGATTAATTTACCAAATTACCGGAAGGACCAGATCGCAATGCAGCACCGAGAGCAATGCAGTGTCCTCCCCATGGCCAGGTGTCAGTGAGACCGAGTGAGGGTTCCTGGGAGGTGGATGCATTGATGGAGGTTACGGTGCCTTTTATGCCATCAGTAGTGGCCTCGGGTGAATGGGAAGCCCTGGACCTCATCACTGTTCTGCAGCCGCCTCAGGGCTCGGTGATCTCTTGCGCCCTCTGGTGGTTCACCTGCGCACTGTCCTTGGATGGCTAACCTAGTGGTCCTGAGCTTTCATTGAGTTAACAATCCTCAGGCCCCAGGTGTGATGGTCTAACCGTGGTCGGCAAACCGTGGCTCGCGAGCCACATGCGGCTCTTTGGCCCCTTCAGTGTGGCTCTTCCACAAAATACCACGTGCGGGCGCGCACGTACAGTGCGATCGAAACTTAGTGGCCCAAGCGCAGAAGTCGGTATTTTGTGGAAAAGCCACACTGAAGGGACCAAAGAGCCGCATGTGGCTCACGAGCCGCATTTTGCTGAGCCGCAGTTTGCCGACCACTGCTAAGAGACCCAGGTATGGGTGCATTTCATTCATTCATTCATTCATTCATTCACTCAATCATGTATATATATTGATTTCAGAGACAAAGGGAGAAGGAGAGAAAGATAGAAACATCAATGATGAGAGAGTCATTGATTGGCTGCCTCCTGCACGCCCCCCCACAGGGGATCGAGCATGTGCCCTCGACCGGAATTGAACCCGGAACCCTTCAGTCCACAGGCCGATGCTCTATCCACTGAGCCAAACTGGCTAGGGCTGTGGGTGCCTTTTACAAGGTCCCCCGGGCGGTTCTAATATGTAGCCAGGACAAGAACTGACAAAGCGTTGTGGTCAGTGGTAAACCTTACCTGCTTGATTTTGAGATGTTTGTTATTTACGGGTTTGTTTTTATTTCACTTACCATGGACTTGGGTAGTTCTCATCTGAAAGTGTCCGATCCTCTGGGAAGACCTTGTAGGTTGCCTGGCCTGACAGCCATTCCCAGGCCTTGATCCCTATGAGTACAGAGACTTCATGGAGACATGAAGTAAGCAGGTGACTTCTCAACCTCTCTTAATGCAGTGGGTGGCCATGTGACACAGGGCTCATCAATATAATGTAAGAAAGAGTCCTCTGTTGGGTATTTCCGGGAAAGCCTTTTTTTTTTTTTTCTATCAAAAGAGACAGTGGATGCAGATGTGATGCCCGGAACTCACGCAGCTATCTTGCAACCATGAGGGCAAGGCTGGGAGAAAAAGAGAGACCTGGGTTCAAACACGTCAACCTCAGGAGTGACTTGCTTCTAGACGTTTTATTACAGGGGACAAGTGAGCCCTATGGGTGTAAGCCGCCGATAGGTTATCTGTTCCTTGTAGCTGAGTCGTTCACAACGATTACACTCTTACATGCACCCTCATGGTGAGAAGCTGACTCGGAGGAGCTGAGAAGAACAAGACATTTTTTAAAATATAATTTTATTGATTTCAGAGAGGAAGGGAGAGGGAGAGAGAGATAGAAACACCTGTGATGAGAGAATCATTGATTGGCCGCCTCCTGCACACACCACACTGGGGATCGAGCCTGCAACACGGGCATGTGCCCTTGACCGTAATCAAACCCGGGACCCTTCAATCCCCAGGCCGACTCTCTATCCACGGAGCCAAACCGGCTAGGGTGACAATACGTTTCTTTAGAATGCCCACCATGAGCCAGGCACTGGGCTCTCACATGTATTATTTCAAGCAGCACCACAGACACAGGTGTGGCCATGACCATGGTCCTTGTATAAATGACTTGGCTCGTGTGAATGACCAGTCACCAAACGCAGGAATCCAATGTCCAGCGAGTCTCTTTGTCTCAAGAGCCCTTGCCCCTTGGGGAGATGTTTCTCCTGCTCCCTGTTGCTTTTCAAGAGCGATACTGCAGCCCAGCCCTTCGGGGAAGCGTAGCTAATCCCGCAAGACGGCTGCAGCCTGGAGGAGGCGCACGGTGACTCCGAGGAGAGCGTGGAGTGTCCATCACTCGGAGCCTTGGGCGCCTCCCTGTCTCCACAGCACAGAGACCAACCCCGGGGGCCCAGGCGATGGGCCAGCCTCTTACACCAGAGAGAGATGGACGGACCGGAGTAGCATCCAGGAACTTCTCCCGGGAGCAGAACACCTGGGAAGGAGGGGAGCAGAGCTTTGCAGACTCTTTTTGAGCGGGATGTTGATTGTGGATGATATAGAGACGGAAAACCCGGTAACACTGGCTCTGATATGAGAAGCAACCACTTCCTCTCTCCAGGGATCTAACAGCATACCTCACAGACCTAGAACAAATACTCCAAAAATTTATATGGAAGCAAAAAAGTCCCCGAACGGCTGCAGCAGTCTTGAGAAAGAAGAACAAAGTTGGAGGAATCAGAATATCAGATATCAGGTTATACTGCAAAGCCACTGTAATCAAAACAGCCTGGTACTGGCACATGAACAGGCACATGGATCAATGCAATAGAACTGAGACCCCAGAAATGGACCCAAGCCATTAAGCTCAATTCATAGCTGACAAAGGAGGCAAGAGCATACAATGGAGTCAAGACAGTCTCTTCAATAGATGGTATAAGGAATATTGAACAGATACATGCAAAAAAAAAAAAATGAAACTAGACCACCAACTTATACCAGACACAAGAATAAACTCAAAATGCATCAAAGACTTAAATGTAAGTCGCGAAACCATAAAAATCCTAGAAGAAATCGTAGGCAGGGAAATCTCAGACATCTCTTTGAAGCGATATGTTTACCGACACAGCTCCTAGGGCAGTGATGGCGAACCTTTTGAGCTCGGCGTGTCAGCATTTTGAAAAACCCTAACTTAACTCTGGTGCCGTGTCACATATAGAAATTTTTTGATCTTTGCAACCATAGTAAAACAAAGATTTCTATTTTTGATATTTATTTTATATATTTAAATGCCATTTAACAAAGAAAAATCAACCAAAAAAATGAGTTTGTGTGTCACCTCTGACACGCGTGTCATAGGTTCGCCATCACTGTCCTAGGGCAAAGGAAATGTGGGAGGTGGAGAGCTGATTTTAGACAATCACTGGAGAGCGCACATTTCAACACAAGTGTCATAACATTTCTGTGCATAAGTAGCGTAGACCCTTGCCACGGGTTATGGGGTCAGCCAATCCCCATAAAACTTGTACCTCCCCCCAGCCTGCGTGGCTCAGTGGTTGAGCATCGACTTACGAACCAGGGGGTCGCAGTTCGATTCCCGTTCAGGGCACATGCCCGGGTTGCAGGCTCAATCCCCAGTGTGGGGCGTGCAGGAGGCAGCCGATCCATGATTCTGTCTCATCATTTGATGTTTCTGTCTCTCTTTCCCTCTCCCTTCTGCTCTGAAATCAATACATTAAAAAAAAACACTTAGCCCTAATCAGTTTGGCTCAGTGGATAGAGCATCAGCCTGCGGACTGAAGGGTCCCAGGTTCGATTCCAGTCAAGGGCATGAACCTTGGTTGCGGGCACATCCCCAGTAGGGGGTGTGCAGGAGGCAGCTGATCCATGTTTCTCTTGCATAGATCTTTCTAACTCTCTATCCCTCTCCCTTCCTCTCTGTAAAAAAATCAATAAAATATATTTAAAGAAAAAAAACACCTTGTATCTCCATGGAGCACTGAGTTAAGGACCCCTCACCTCCAGGCCCTGTTATGTGTGGACAGGCGGACGAGGACCCGGATGGCTCGGACAGAGGGCACTGAGGTGCCCAGGAGGGGCCCAAGCTGGACACGGAACGCCATTCTCAGCCTTGGGTCCTAACCGCGTGTGTTGGCCTCACGGTGGCCCCCTCTGAGTTAGAGCCGCCGGCCTCGCCCCCGAGTTCCCTGTATCATCGATTCGCACCTCCTGCCACTGGAAAGATCGTTAGGGGAATCCGTTTACAAGGCTCTTGCTGAGCTGTTGACTGTAGGAGAGAAAGCAAAGAGCAGCGAGACAGAGCTGTAACGTACGACGCTGAATCCCGTGCTTAACGAGGCCAGTAAAAACGGGAAGGCGCGATTAGCCGCAGACAAATGGCCCTGCCTGCTGTAGAATCGGGAGCGGACCGCATTTTATTTGATTTCGTTCAAGCAGTAGCGGACTGTGTCCTTTACCGCCAAGTTGTTCTCACTGATCTCCTCATTGAATTCATCTCGTCGGCTGCAAGGGGTTAGAACATTATTTCGTTTCTTTATGATTATGAGTCGTACAGTTTTAGGTAGAAATTATAAAGAAGAATGAAGCGGAGACTTGAAATCGCCCGTCATCCACCCCTAATAATAATAATAATAATTCATAACAATAGGTAACATTTGCAGGGGCTTCTGGGTAGGCGCCATACTCTTATCTAGATCCATTGACTGTTAGCACATGAATGAAACCTTGTATGGAGTGGGAACCACTACCAACCACATGCTCATAGGAGGAAACTGAGGCACAGGGAGATCAAATAACTTCTCCCGTTAAATACCTTCAGGAGGGATAGAGTCAGTCTGGCTTTGGAACCTGCATTTTTAGCCATGAGGTTCTAGAGCAGTGGTTCTCAACCTTCCTAATGCCGAGACCCTTTAATACAGTTCCTCATGTTGTGGTGACCCCCAATTTCATTGTTACAAATGGAACATAATGAAAGCATAGTGATTAACCACAAAAACAATATGTCATTATATATGTGTTTTCCGTAAAGGGGTCGCGACCCACAGGTTGAGAACCGCTGTTCTCGAGTCATTGAGAGAAACTACAGGTAATATGCATTCTCCTACAGGTAACATGCATTCTCCTACAGGTAACATGCATTCTCCTTGCTCTGAAAATGCCTAGAAACATAAAATGTATTTCCACATCGGGGATCCTGTCCTATATGCTGGTTTGCAGTAGCTTTATGATGTAACTTTACACACTGTTATTTTAAGTAAGTTTTTTAAAAATATTTTATTGATTTTTTACAGAGAGGAAGGGAGAGGGATAGAGAGTTAGAAACATCCATGAGACAGAAACATCGATCAGCTGCCTCCTGCACACCTCCCACTGGGGATGTGCCCGCAACCAAGGTACATGCCCTTGACCGGAATCGAACCCAGGACCCTTAAGTCCGCAGGCCAATGCTCTATCCACTGAGCCAAACTGGGTAGGGCTTAAGTAAGTTTTAAAAAATATATATTTTTATTGATTTCAGAGAGGCAGGGAGAGGGAGAGAGAGAGGCAGACAGACAGACAGACAGACATCAATGATGAGATTCATTGACCGGCTGCCTCCTGCACGCCCCACACTGGGGATCAAGCCCGCAACCCGGTCATTGTTGTTTTTGAATGGCTTCCAATCCATTGTCCATTTCCAATCAAGAATCTAGGCGCTCTCTCCGCGTGATCATCTGTTTGTTTCACCACTTGTGCGTCCTTTCCACGTGTCAGACTCGTCCGTGGCTCTGAGACTCCGAGAGGCCTGCGGGGAAACTCCTCCCTGAGAACCCCGAGTTCAGGGAGAGAGTTGAGGGGAAAGGGCTCACCCTTACGCCACGTGGAACTGGACGGGGGCCTGGGAGCAGAACGCCCTGGGCCTGAGGTGAAGGGACAGTCGATCTTCAGACAAAGTCTCTCTCCCGGATGCAAGTGACGGTGAGGAGTTTCCTAAGGAGGACCCCTAGGAAAACAAATAAAAAACAAAACACTCCCCCCGCCCCCCAAACAGTTAGAGCGCTGTGAGCAGAAACGTATTCCAGAAGGACCTAAAGAATGATCAGGGTCAAGTCAGGGAAAAGCCCCCAAAAAAGCAGGGAATCGCCAGAAAGTCTCATCACGACTGAGCAGCCTGAAAAAGTGGGCTCGTTTTCGTTTCTCTTTTGGCCAATTAGGCGAAAAGAGGAAAAGAGGAGGGAGGTAAGTGGGAAACAGTCATAAAAAAGAATTGATTTTCCTCTCTCATGCCAGCAGCATTTGCAAAGCTTGACACCATTTGTACTGATATTTCCCCGTGCAGTGGGTGACGGTAACGCTTCTTAGAATAATTAGGCTCTTTGCCATCCTGCGTGGGAATCCGAGAACAGGAACCTCTGAGTTCCGATGTCCCCAAAGGGGACAGCCTGGAATGCCCAGGACAGACAGCCTGGCCCCCCTCTCTCCCCCGCCCCCCAAGTTGAAGAATGGTCAGGCCCCGAATGCCAGAGGTGCTGCAGTTGGGGAAGTCTCACCTCAGTCTTCCCTTCTGTTTTCTGAAAGGAAAGAGAAGAAAGAAAAAAAAAGATTTAGCACAGGGTGGGCAATGTCGAGAACTGCCTTTTATCGCCCCGCTGTGTCCCTGGCTCTGTGACAGATCAGTGCCTGTCGTGTTCAGTCTCCACCGAGAAACGTTGCAGTGGATATTGTGCCCATTTTACAGATGACAAACCGAGGCTCAGAGAGGCTCAGTCACTTGCCCAAAGTCATACAGGTAGCGCTTCCGAACACAGGTCTGCCTGGATTCAGAGCCTGTGCCGTTGTCACAAGACTGCCTCCTGGCGGTGGTAGGAGGTTGATCGCATTCGAAGGACCGGATGAACCCTTTGCATGGTAAGAGTTCCCGAGGGAGCCTTTCTAGGTTTATTTATTTTTAAAAATATTTTTATTGATTTCAGAGAGGAAAGAAGAGGAAGAGAGAGAGAGATACATTAATGATGAGAGAGAATCATGGATCGGCTGCCCTCTGCACGCCCCCTACTGGGGATCAAGCCCGAAACCCAGGCATGTGCCCTGACCGGGAATCGAACCGTGACCTCCTGGTTCATAGGTCAACACTCAACCACTGAGGCATGCTGGCCAGGCGCCACTCGGTTTAGATCCATTTGATAGGCTCGCGTTTACAAGAGTTACTATTTTTCTTTTTCGTACCAGATTAATGCATATTTTCTATTAGAAAGAATATAAATGCATTGCAGAACATTTGAAAAATAGAGAAAAGGAAATGATAAACCCTCATCTCTTCCTGTTAACCCAGTCACTGTTGGCATTTCAGGGTGGCTTTTGTGGTCATGTTTATTTTCTTTGATTTACATTCTGAATTCTTTTTTTAAAAATATATTTTATTGATTTTTTACAGAGAGGAAGGGAGAGGAATAGAGAGTTAGAAACATCGATGAGACAGAAACGTCAATCAGCTGCCTCCTGCACACCCCCCACTGGGGATGTGCCCACAACCAAGGTACGTGCCCTTGACTGGAATCGAACCTGGGACCCTTGAGTCCGAAGGCCAATGCTCTATCCACTGAGCCAAACCGGTTTCGGCTACATTCTGAATTCTTAAACCTAATACCATAACCAGTTGTTCAGATCTTGTGCAGTCTCCCTAACCATCCCTTTTAATGGCCACACACTAAACCGTCAAATGAATTGGGCTGCTTATTAATTTGAACATCCTCCAGTTTTAAACACTTCGGTTCTTTTTCCCTTTGTCACTGCTGTTTATGTAATGTGATTACACGGTGTTGAATGTTTTTTTCTGAATTTAAGATTGCTTCTTCATGAAAGTTTCACAGTCAGTATTTTTACGGCTCTCGGCGCCCATTGCCAAATCGCTTCACGAGAGGGCCGTACAGGCGGTTCTCCAGCCGCAGAGCGACGGGAGGTGATTACTTTTTAATTCCGCGTTTCTTTATGGGAAGCACTGCGCTCGGCGGGCGGGAGTCAGGGCAGGAAGCATGGGGCTGCAGCGTGGCTTCAGAGCAGCGTTTATTTTTATTTATTTATTTTAAAGTATATTTTATTGATTTCAGAGAGGAAGGGAGGGGGAGAGATAGAAACATTAATGATGACCTAGCCCAGTGATGGCGAACCTATGACACGCGTGTCAGAGGTGACACACGAACTCATTTTTTTGGTTGATTTTTCTTTGTTCAATGGCATTTAAATATATAAAATAAATATCAAAAATATAAATCTTTGTTTTACTACGGTTGCAAATATCAAAACATTTCTATATGTGACACGGCACCAGAGTTAAGTTAGGGTTTTTCAAAATGCTGACACGCCGAGCTCAAAAGGTTCGCCATCACTGAGTCCTAGCCCTAGCCAGCTTGGCTCAGTGGATAGAAGTGTTAGCCTGCGGATCGAAGGGTCCCGGGTTCGATACTAGTCAAAGGCACATGCCTGGGTTGTGGGCTTGATCCCCAGTGGGGGGTGTGCAGGAGGCAGCCGATTAGTGATTCCCTCTCATCATTGATGTTTCTACCTCCCTCTCCCTCTCCCTTCTTCACTGAAATCAATACAAAATATATCTATACTAATAATCTATACTAATAAAAGGGTAATATGCTAATTAGACCGGGAGACTTTCCAGGAGACCTTCCGGCCGTCCTTCTGGACTAAGCCATGGTGGTGGGCTGAGGTAGTGATGTTAGGGGGCGACCAGGCCAGGAGGCGAGAGCAGTTCGGGGTGATCAGGCCGGCAAGGGAGGCAAGCCGGCTGGCTGGGGGGGGCAGTTAGGGGCGAGCAGGCTGGCTGGGGGGGTAGTTGGGGCTGAGAAGCACGGCGGGGGGGGCAGTTGGGGTCAAGCAGGACGGCAGGCAGAGTGGTTAGGGGCGATCAGGCAGGCAGGCAGGTAAGCAGTTAGGAGCCAGCGGTCCCGGATTGCGAGAGAGTGCAGCTGGGCTGAGGGACCCCCGCCCCCCGTGCACGAATTTCGTGCACTGGGCCACTAGTATATATATATTTTTAAAAGTTCATTGCAATAGAAGAGAGTGAAGGTGACAGGAAGAGGTCACATGTGGCTTCAGTTAGAGAGTGAATGTGGCTGCAGCCTCGGAGAAAAGGGGCAGGGGACCTCTTGGGCCTCCTCCTTGAATCATTCCTTGTAGACCAAAGCGGATCTTAGTGGGTGGGCAATGGTTTGAAGTCCCACGCGCCCTCTGTGTGTTTCCACCGCTCCTCCACTTCAAACGCACCCTTTTGCAAAGCGAATTCACCCTTTGGTAAACGTTTAGGGTGAATCTTCTTTGCAAAAGGGTGCATTTGAAGTGGAAACCCTGTACATTCCGAGGGGCTCGGGGAAGGACCCTGGATTGCGGGGCCCCGCAGGAGTCAACGCCGCACAGTTGCTGCTTTTTAGGGAGGCTCCACGGCACCACAGCTCTCACCGATGCAGGAAACACACGGTGGTGGCAGCCGCCTGTCATGGCGCCCCGTCTTCTCTCAGGGCTGGAAGGGGAAGGGTCACGGGGCGGGGGAGAAAGCCGTACCTTCACTTAACTGTCCGCTGTCTGCGCAATAGGGTGTAATTACCTCCAGGCGTAATTACCCGAAAGACAAATGGCACTTTTCGCTGTGGCCTTAAGGAGGAGGGGAGTTCATTTCCGACGTCGACCAGAACGATGTTAATGAGCTGCACGCTCTCTTTCTCTGAATGGAAGTTCTGCGCCCGGGACCGAGCCCGGCCGGCCTCCCCGGTGCCTGTGAGTGATGAAGGGACAGCGTACGGCGACCGACTCGGGGATGCCGGATTAATAAGGCTACTTTCCCGGCCATTTATCATCAATTAAAGGTGCGCTAGTTTGTAAAGGAACCGCAACCTTCGGCCCGGCCGCCCAGAACGGCTCCTCATTTATTTTCCGCGTGGTTTCGATTGGGGGTGGGCCCACCTCGCGGCTCAGAGGTGACAGGCGGGATGAAAAAGTACACTAATTGAGACATCTCTAGGGAGGGATAGAAGAAAACTGAACCGGTAATTAGAATGAGAGGATTTCAAGCTGGGCCAGGAAAATCGAATGCGGGCGCGTATTAGGGGCTGTTACAAATGGGCATGAAAGTCCTTGGTGGGGGGAAAAGAGAGAAATGGATCTTAGAGCAGACGGTCGCCTTTTAACACGTCAGAGAGAGAGTGGGGGGAGAGAGCGAGGAAATATCCCGGGCCAGGTGCGAGGGCTTTTAGGAAGGCTAGCCCTGAGCTCAGGCTGCAAGATTAACATCTTGGGAGTTTAAGTGGAGGCTGGCGTTTTGGGGAGAGGAAAACGCTGAATTCTGGAGGGCACGTAGCTCTAAGATTGAAATAGGGCCCGGCCGGTGTGGCTCAGTGGTTGAGCATTGACCTATGAACCAGGAAGTCATGGTTTGATACCCCATCCGGGCACATGCCCGGGTTGCAGGCTCGATGCCCAGGAGGGGGCATGCAGGAGGCAGCCGATCCATGATTCTCTCTCATCATTGATGTGTCTGTCTCTCTCTCTCCCTCTCCCTTCCTCTCTGAAATCCATAAAATCAATTAAAAATATATTTAAAAAAATAGGAATATGACTTCTGGTGCAAAAGTGGTGAGGGAGCCTGCAAGGATAGTTCTCGTGCTTTCAGAAGAACATTCCAGGCTTCTGCCACCAGGCCTCTCACGTGGATGTCCTCAAAGCTTTGGTTTTTGTAGGGTTCCCAGGAGGCTGTGTTGAGTCCAAACCCTCCCAGGCCTCAGGGAAAGCCCGTTCCTTCTCCTACTTCCTGGGATTGTGACCCAACTTCCCATGTTCCAGCGGAGATTTCTGTGTTTATGCACATTTTAAACCTCTTCGCATTCAGTGAGGACAGTCTGAGTGGGTGTTTGTTTTGGGATTTTGGATTCTATCCCCTGACGTATCTACTCTCTCTCCCAGCTCTCCTCGGCTTTGCTGCGTGTCTCCTCGGTCTCATTCTGGGTTGATAAGTGCGTTGAGCCCCGTGGAGCCCTGGGACAGGCCGCCGTGTCCCCTGTCGGACACACATCGGGTCCGTGTTGAGACTCCCTGGAATCCTCCTCATTGTATTGGCATCAGCCAGTGTCTCCTCTCTCATCTGTGAGGGTGGAGATGGGAGAGGTGACCGTGCGGCCATCCGGAGCCGGCTGTGGCTGTGGCCACGCCCCTGCAGTGTGCGGGAGTCCACACCAGGCTGCTTGCATCCCTACCCAGACCATTTCCCAGGGAGCTTATGAGAAACACTAGAGGCCCAGTGCACAAAATTTGTGCACAGGGGTGGGGGGGTCCCACAGCCTGGCCTGCACCCTCTCCAATTCGGAACCCCTCGGGGGATGTCCGACTGTCGGCAGTCAGACATCCCTCTCGCAATCTGGGACTGCTGGCTCCTATCTGCTCACCTGCTTGCCTGCCTGATCACCCCTAACCACCTCCACCTGCCTGCCTGATGCCCCTAATTGCTCCCTTGCCTGCCTGATCGCTCCTAACTGCTCTCCCCTGCCAGCCTGATCACCCCTAACCTCTATGCCTGCCTGCCTGATTGCCCCTAACCGACTCTGCCTCGGCCCCTGCCACCATGGCTTTGTCCAGAAGGACATCTGGAAGATGTCCAGTCTATCCGGTCTAATTAGCATATTACCTGTTTATTAGTATAGATTACTTCCCATCATCCTGTCTGATTCTTGGCTGAGAGCACAGGTGGCCTGGATGACGGCCCTGCTGCCACCATTAGTGGGAAGCTTTGGGGACATCAGAATGCTGACTCAGTGGTCAGATGCTCCCATTTCTGTCAACACCTGAAGCAATTCAGGGTTCCCTAATTATTGTTCCAGGAAATAGACGACAGTGGCCCCCCTTATCCATGGGGGATATGTTCCAAGACCCTCATGGATATAACCAAACCCTGTATATACTGTGTTCTTTCCTGTCCATACATATCTGTGATAAAATTTAATTTATATATTGGCACAGTAAGGTATTAACATCAATAACTAGTAATAAAATAGAATAGTTACAACATTATATTGTAACTAGAGGCCCGGTGCACGAAATTCATGCACGGGTAGGGTCCCTAGGCCTGTCTGGCAATAAGGGCTGATCGGGGCCTTTCTTCATTCCATGCTGCCCTCTAGTGGTCAGTGCACGTCGTAGCGAGGGGTCGAACTCCTGAGGGGACAATTTGCATATTAGCCTTGTATTATATAGGATAAAGGTTATGGTAAGTGGTCTCTCTCTCAAAATACTGTATTGAATTGTACCCACCTGTTCACTCAAAGGAAGCGCTTTGGGCTTCTCTGTGGCAGATCCGAATGGCCAGCATCACTCCTCTTGTGCTTTGGGGCCATTGTAGGGTCAAATAAGGGCCATTTGCACACAAGCACTGTGATACCAGGACGATGGATCTGATGACCTAGAAGGCTACTAGGCAGCTAATGGGCGGGGAGCATGTGCAGTGTGGATGCGCTGGACAAAGGGATGAGTCAGGATGGGGTGGGATGGTGTGAGATTCCATCACACTGCTTTCTAGGTCTTTAAAGTTTTCATATGTTTTGAGATGTGCATGTGATAAGCATGTATATGTATGCAAGTGTATATGTGTGCATATATATGTATATACTAGTATATACTAGAGGCCTGGTGCACGAAATTGTGCACCAGTGGGGTCCCTTAGCCTGGCCTGTGGGATCCGGCCGAAATGGGCTCTCCGACATCCCCTGAGGGGTCCCAGATTGCGAGAAGATGCAGATCAGGCCCAGGGACCCCACTGGTGCACTATCAGGGCTGGGGAGGGACATGGGAAGTTGGCCAGCCGGGAATGGACTGTGGGAGGACTCCAGGGCGTGTCCGGCCCATCACGCTCAGTCCCAATTGGCCAGACCCCAGCAGCAAGCGTCTGCCCCCTGGTGGTCATAATAGCAACTGGTAGGCTGTCTGCCCCCTGGTGGTTAGTGCACGTCACAGCAAGTGGTCGAGTGGCCTTAGCATATCATTAGCATATTACACTTTGGTTGAAAGGCCGACCGGTTGACTGGAGACTTAGCATATTAGGCTTTTATTATATAGGATGTATGTCTGTAAGATTTTTCTTCCTTTTCCAGTGAAAAACAAATTCCAACTGGGAAGTTGAAATAAAACAAATCCAATGCCGCACTATATTTTAATGCCCTTTAGATCCGTACGTCATTTTAATACGTCGTCTGGTTTTTCTCATGAAAATATGGTGCACATTAAGTTAAGTAGACTAGAATAGTGTAGTCAAGCGAGGTTTTGCATTCAGTGATTGATTTTCATTTTCTTGGGTTATAAATTCAATTTTACGAGATGTTGGCATAAAGATGAGGGCAGAAGACTCCATCAAAGCAGAACTAAAACCGAGATGTGATATACGGCAGGGCTGGGCATGCTCCCTGTGCCGGGCTGCATGGCGAGTCAGGACCCAAACAGGTGTGTCCTCCCCCCTCCCCCCACCCCAGGCCCAGCATCACTCTCTGTCCACTGGTCTCTTCCTGCACCCGCTGCCAGATGGGGTGGGGGAAGAATGGAGGATATGGGTCAAGAGCGTAGGGCATCTGCTTGTTCCCGGCACCATCTCTATTTCTCCTCTCCTCATGAGCTCAGCCCTGTGGCCACACAGGGGCCAGATGGGAAGGGAGGAGGAGTATCCTACCAGTTTTCAGGTAGAGATGCTGCCTGCATCAGTGAACTCACTGCCTGAGGATTTCCAACTTCTCCAGGCCCAGGGGGCAGAATGCCTTTTAATATTAACGTGTGACCCCAGCCAACGGGAAGCGATTGTATCAGAGAATGCAAGTCAGCCAGCAGTGCACGTAGAGACTGACATCCTACACAGTGTAAGAATTAGTATTTCCGGGTTTCTCTGTTAAATTAATTGGCTGCTGATTCCTTCATTTTATCATCTGTCCGTGTGAGCAAATAAGCATTAGCATGTGTCAAATACTTAAGAACAGTTTCTGGAGAAAAGCATGATGTCTAAAAGAATCATTAGTGTTTGGGGGGCAGCCAGAAGAATCAGGCAGTAAAGCTGTTTACAGTGTGTGTGTGTGTGTGTGTGTGTGTGTGTGTGAGAGAGAGAGAGAGAGAGAGAGTTTCCCCCCTTTCCTTCCAGTTTCTAGTTATAATAATATTGTTTTTGATAAAGTATAATACTCTAGCATCCTATATAATAAAAGCCTAATATGCCAGGTGTCCAGTGGTCCAGTCGTCCGTTCAACCATTCAAAGTGTAATATGTTAATGACATGCTAAGGCCGCTCAACCGCTCGCTATGATGTGCACTGACCACCAGGGGGCAGATGTTCTGACTGGTAGGTTAGCTTGCTGCTGGGATCTGGCTGATCGGGACTGAGCGAGATGGGCCGGACATGCCCTGGAGCCATCCCACGGGGTCTCCCCAGCTGTCCAACCTCCCGCATCCCTCCCCAGCCCCAATCATGCACCGGTGGGGTCCCTCAGCCTGTCCTATGCCCACTCGCAATCCGGAACCTCTTGGGGGATGTTGGAGAGCTGGTTTTGGCCCAATCCCGCAGGCCAGGCCGAGGGACCCCACTGGTGCACGAATTCATGCACTGGGCCTGAAAACATCCTGTTTTCAAGAGGATGTCCTCCTACAAGGTTGAACATCAAGTTTTCTTTGTTTCTAGTTATGCCAATCCTTAGAGATGATGGAACTGTTTTCTGGTCCTTCTTCTCCAGACCATTAGTGGCATATCACAGTTGCTTATTTTAAAGCAGAAATGCTGGGAGAGAATTCAGTCTTTGGAATAAAGAAATAAAAACACTTAGATGATGGCTTTTTTTCACTTTCTTCCTTGGATTTGGAAACATTTGGGTGAAAACTGGTATTTTAAAGGTTCCTTATAGATATTTCACCAAACCTCAGAACACAAGATTTTGCATTTAATTAGAAAATTTGTTGAGAGTGTTAGAAACAGCATGTGAAAAAGTTAGGATGTTCCAAATTCAGACAAGGAGAAGTTGTGTAAGATAGCAACGAACGGTATTCTTTTGAAAAATAACAGAAATGTTCTGTGGACTACTGGGATTTTCAAGATGTGTTGGATAAAACTAATGGGTATAAAAATTTCAGGATTGCCATAACCGGTTTGGTTCAGTGGATAGAGCGTTGGCCTGCGGACTGAAAGGTCCCAGGTTCGATTCCGGTCAAGGGCATGTACCTTGGTTGTGGGCACGTTCCCAGTGGGGCGTGTGCAGGAGGCAGCTGATCGATGTTTCTAACTCTCTATCTTTCTCCCTCCCTCTCTGTAAAAAATCAATAAAATGTATAAAAAAAAAATTTCAGGATTACTTTTGGATTTAATGGCCTTTATTTAGTATCTATAATAATAAAAGGGTAATATGCTAATTAGACCGGATGTCATTCCTGACATCATTCTGGACATCCTTCCTGACGAAGCTGGGGCCGGAGTGAAACCTGGGCAGGTCCCAGATGCCAGAGGGAAGCTGGTACTGGCAGCCAGGGGAAGGAAGGCCTACGGTTGCACGAATTTTGTGCATCGGGCCTCTAGTATAGTGTTAGAATGGAATAGATATTCCAGTACCAGTTGACCCTCTTTTTAGGACTCATGAATGAGAGATCCCTATGCAGACATTGAAACTTAGCTAGTAAAGGAGATACTGGGATTCAAATCAAGATCCACCTGACCCACAGGACCCTGCTCTTGGTTATGTGCAAGCGACTTCTGACAGGTCTGAGGGTCCTTTTCCCATCGAGGGAATGTGTCCATGGCTAATGCCGCCCAGGGTAACAGTACAGAGGAAGGCTGAGGGCCCAGCTCTCAGTGTCTGGCTCCTATCAGTGCATTCTGTATCTGCCAAAGGAGGCTGTGGCCCCATCGTCTCTAGACATAACCTTGGGAACTGACACGATTTCATCTAGAACAGTGGTTCTCAACCTTCTGGCCCTTTAAATACAGTTCCTCATGTTGTGACCCAACCATAAAATTATTTTCGTTGCTACTTCATAACTGTAATGTTGCTACTGTTATGAATCGTAATGTAAAATATCTGATGTGCAGGATGGTCTTAGGCGACCCGTAAAAGGGTCGTTCGACCGCCAACGGGGGTCGCGACCCACAGGTTGAGAACCACTGGTCTAGAGTGAAATAGCTCTCAGATGGTAATGATGACGTTGATGCTTAAACATGGTAGCGTGCCCAAACTTTTCCCAAGGGATTCTCCTGATTTGTGAATCTTTCCCCATTGGAAGCAAGACTAGCCTTCTTTTAGAATGCTCACTAATTTAGAAACGGATGTCTACCTCTCCTTTGTGTTGACAGTTGAACTCAGTATTTTGGGCCTTAGGAGGGACCAGGAAATCACTGGGGACCTCTCACCCAGGGGCTTGTTAGGAGCTGGATTCACAGCGTTTTCCTGACTCCTCCGCAAATTTAGAAGAAACTGGAAGACAGACAGACAGTTCGGGGGGAGAAAAGGAGACACAAAAGCCCAGGGGATGGTGCTGGCTCTTGCTTGCACCCGCCTTGCTTCAAAACACATTCTGCTTGCCCTAGCTGGTGTGGCTCAGTGGATAGAGCATTGGCCTGTGGACTGAAAGGTCCCAGGTTGGATTCTGGTCAAGGGCACATGCCCGGGTTGCAGGCTCGATCCACAGTAGAGGGCATGCAGGAGGCAGCTAATCAATGATTCTCTCTTATCATTGATGTTTCTATCTCTCTCTCCCTCTCTAAAATAAAATATCTATATATATAAAAGCCTAAGGGACTGAACGACTGAACGACCGGTTGGCCCGTCGCTATGACATGCACTGACCACCAGGGGGAAGATGCTTAATGCAGGAGTTGCCCTCTGGTGGTCGGTGTGCTCCCATAGCCAACCTCTCTTGGCCCCTCCCCCCCTGCCAGCTGGCCGATGGCCTCGATCCTGGCCAGGCCGAGGGATCCCACCTGTGCACGAATTGGTGCACTGGGCCTCTAGCGTATGTATGTATGTGTGTGTGTGTGTGTGTGTGTGTGTGTGTGTGTGTATATATATATATAACAAAAAAGTATATATCAAACAAACATATATATATGTGTGTGTGTGTGTGTGTGTGTGCGTGTGTGAAATTGTGTAGCAAAACATTTTTCTTTCATTTGTCAAAATGAGGAGGGAAAGGAAAAAATGTGGGGGTGAGTGCTGGTCTTTCGTGATAAACAGACGGCTCAGGTCTAACAGTGAAGGAACTCTTCTTCGAGAATGAACCATTCACTTGGCCATTCATTCCTTCACTGAGTAGTTACTGAGGCCCTGTTATATGCCAGACATTGTTCTGGCTTCAGGATAAGCCAGGATGAGGGCATGACCTTGTTCTGCTGTTACATCTGGGCGCTTGGAGCCGGACGCCACGCCCGCCACCTCTCCCTTCCCTCTGGGGTCAGCCCGTGCCCCACTCCCAGGTGTCATCTTTGGCATCCAAAGGCCATAATCTCTTCAGAAAATGCCTGAAGCAAGACAGCTGTTACACTGGTCCAGACAGGTCCCTTGGAGAAACATGAACTAGTGCCTGCTCCCCAATAAAATGTTAAATTGATACGATTTACTTTTGGCCAAAAATAAGATGATGGGGGCCGCAGAGGGGGGAGCAGGACCTTTGATCTTCTGCGGAGTCCCCTCGGCAGTTCTGGCTTTTGGATCGCGTTCTGGGCAGGTTAGCTCACATCCAGCGCGATGCCGCGGCCTGAAGGTTATGAGCGGTTCCCGCAGACTGCCAGGCCTCCGGAACTGGCACTCGAACAGATGGGAACGTTTGAATGGCTCAGGGCACAGTGACTGAGGAGGGAAAAGAATGAAATCAAAAATAAAGGGGAGCCCTAGCTGGTGTGGCTCAGTGGATAGAGCATTGGCCTGCGGACCAAAGGGTTCCGGGTTCGATTCCGGTCAAGGGCACGTACCTTGGTTACAGGCCCGATCCCTGGGTCCAGTCGGGGTGCGTGCAGGAGGCAACTGACCGATCGATCATGTTTCTCTCCCATCGATGTTTCTCTGTCTTTCCCTCTCTCTTCCACTCTCCCTAAAAATCAATTGAAAAATTTCCCTGGAAAAGGAGTAACTAACTAAATAACTAACTAAATAAATAAATAAATAAATATAAAGGAGAGAATCCTGACATTTAAAGGACTCCAGAAGTCTTCAAGTTTACCTTCTTATCACCCAGAAATAAAGGGATGTATTTTTTTACAGGTGAAGTTCCTTGCATATTCATTTTTGCTCTACCAGTAAGATTTTTTTTTAGTACTTTGACCATCTATAGTAGGATAAAAAGAACACACCCTAAAAACTTACCCTCTGATGATCACAATAATCATAGCTCATCCTCCCATGCCTGGTAGAGCATCTGAGTAATGAAAATTTACACATGACTGAAGTGAAAACAATTTTAAAGTGACATAAAATTCCATGCACAGGGTCGGCGATCGCATGCCTGGGAGGGGTTCCTGTTGAAGCAGGGACATGATTAATTCGAGTAGGTGAGGGGGGACTGTGAGTCCAGCCTCCCTCCTGAAAATGCTGGCTGGGGAGGACACTCACGCGGTGGGTGCAAGGTAGAAAAGACGTGGGCCTAGCTTTTTAATCATGCAGCTCAGCCCTAGCCGGTTGGCTCAGTGGATAGAGCATCGGCCTGTGGACCAAAGGATCCCAGGTTCAATTCCGGTCAAGGGCACGTACCTCGGTTGCAGGCTCCTCCCTGGCCCGGGCCCTGGTTGGGGCTTATGAAAGAGGCAACCAGTCCATGTGTTTCTCTCACATCCATGCTTCTCTCTGTCTCTCCCTCTCTCTTCTACTCTCCCTAAAAATCAATGGAAAAATATCCTCGGGGGAGGATGAACAACAACAAAAACACAGCCCATTTATTGAGGAGGGAGAGGACAAGGTGTTCCCTGCTTCCCTCAGCAATACCACACCCGCTAGCACTTGACAAAGAACTGGGGGCATGAACGTTTGTTGGCTTCTTTCTCTTGGGAATACACACCCTGTGGAAAGGCAGGGAGGGTTGAAAAGTGGTTAAATAAATGACATTTTCGGACCTTGGTCAGTGGACTGTCTCGGGGTGTTAGCTGTCTATTTCGCTGACATATCCTGAAGGGTGTACAGGGGCTTTTTTCAGAGGCCAGGACCTCCCAGTAATATACAAGCCTTGGTTCTGATATTTCCCTGGATAACAGCGCTCGACCATATTGGGGTCACAGGTCAGCAGGGTTCACTGGCTGCCCTGACGCTCCCTGTCACCAGCAGTAAGCACGGAGGACCTGCCGTGAAGGCTGGCTTATAAAACTTTAAGGAACTTGGATGGCTTAAGTGAACTTGCAAGGCTCTGGGGTGGGCCGGCGGGCCTTGGGGGTCTACTTAGATTAATTTCAGAGTTTGAAGGGTCAAGAAAGATGGTCAGTGATGCTTATTAATTTATGAAAGGCAGACTCTTGTCTGTCTCGCTCTCTCGCCTTGACTGTTCTGCCGATCCCTTGAGAGAATTTAATGTGAAGTCAGCCTCACCAGACGAGAGTGTCCTTGAGGATTAAGTCTAAAGTTCACAGCTGGGGTAGAAGGGTCCAGAGATGCCTTTTTTGCTGGCCCACGTTCACCGGAAGTTATGCTCAAACACTGGACACACACAGTGGATGCAAAACACGAGAAGGAAAAAGCAATTAGAGTCACACTGCTGTTAGTCAAGGATCAGGAGATCCTATATAATAAAAGGCTAATATGCAAACCAAATGACCGGTCGCTATGACGCGCACTGACCACCAGGGGGCAGATGCTCAATGCAGAAGCTGCCCCCTGGTGGTCAGTGTGCTCCCGCAGGGGGATTGCCGCTCAGCCGGAAGCCAGCTCATGGCTGGCGAGGCAGTGGCAGGAGCCTCTCCTGCCTCCGCTGCAGTGCTAAGGACCCCTTGGGGGATGTCCACCTGCCGGCTTAGGCCCACTCCCTGTGAGAGGGTGCAGGCCGAGCTGAGGGACCCCTCGACAGTGCGCGAATGTCATGCACCGGGCTTCTAGTTTAAAATATAGAAGACATGCTTTCTCCTAAGGATTTTTTTTTTCTTGTTTCTTATAAAAAAAAAAAAAAAAAAAGCTCTTGTAACAGGAGCATATTCCTGGCCTAATGTGGGGGGTTGGTTCTTCCTGAGATGTCTCAGAACATATCTGATGGGGGAGGCCAGACTTCTGAGAAAAGAAACAGGGACCATTGCCATAGAAATGAAAGCCAGTCTTACGGAAAGACTGCCCCTTGTTGGGTGATTTGCTGTAGAATAAAGAAGGCAGGCACAATTCTGTAAAGGCAGGTATTTCAAAACACAATACCAAAAATCTATATATATAAAAGCCTAATATGCAAATTGTCCCCATGGGAGTTTGACCGGGAAACCGATTGCTCACTATGACATGTGCTGACCACCAGAGGGCGGCATGGACCAAAGGAAGGCCCTGGCTGGCAGCTGGAAGGCCCTGATTGGCCTTGATTGCCGGCCAGGCCTAGGGACCCTACCCATGCACAAATTTCGTGCACCGGACCTCTAGTAAATAAATAAATAAATAAATAAATAAATAAATAAATAAAATTAAAAGCCCAGGACCTAGTTAGCCCTCCCAGGAGGCTTTGGATGTTTCTCCCATTGTACAGATGTGGGCATTGAGGCTCAGAGAGAGCCATCCATTTTCTGAGGTTGTACAGCTGATGATTGTCCGTGGAGTATTGAGAAATAAAGGATCTGTCACCTGGCTGGCATGGCTCAGTGGTTGAGCGTCAACCTATGAACCAGGAGGTCATGGTTTGATTCGGGTCAAGGGCACATGCCCGGGTTGCGGGCTCGATCCCCAGTGTGGGGCGTGCAGGAGGCAGTTGATCCGTGATTCTCTCTCATCATTGATGTTTCTCGCTCTCTCTCCCTGTCTCTTCCTCTCTGAAATCAATAAAAGTATGTTTAAGAAAAAGGAAAAGAAAAAGAAAAAGAAAGGGATCTGTCACCCTACCTGCACCCCACCCCTCAAACCAAGGGGACAGGTCAATGGTCTCTGCTGTCGAGCCTGATTCTTTTTCCAGGAAGGCTTTTGAGCAGCACATCCCAAGGAGGCGATAGCATGTGCGCCGAGGCCTGAAGTGAGGGGTGGGGATCGGCCAGCCTGGCTGCAGTCCGTGGGCACGGGGAGGGGAGGGAACACACAATGAGGCTGGGAGGGTTGCACACCAACGTGAAGGGTGAAGTAAGCTAGTCATTTGACCTTTTTTTAAAATATATTTTTTCTTGCCCTAACCGGTTTGGCTCAGTGGATAGAGCGTCAGCCTGTGGACTCAAGGGTCCCAGGTTCAATTCCGGTCAAGGGCATGTACCTTGGTTGCGGGCACATACCCAATGGGGAGTGTGCAGGAGGCAGCTGATCGATGTTTCTCTCTCATTGATGTTTCTAACTCTCTATCCCTCTCCCTTCCTCTCTGTAAAAAATCAATAAAATATATTTAAAAAAATAAAAAGATATATTTTTTTTCTTAATTTCAGAGAGGAAGGGAGAGGGAGAGAAAGATAGAAACATCAATGATGAGACAGAATCATGGATCGGCTGCCACCTGCACGCCCCCTACTGGGGATCGAGCCTGCAACCCGGGCATGTGCCCTGACCGGGAATCGAACCTGTGACCTCCTGGCTCATGGGCCGACGCTCAACCACTGAGCCACACCGGCCGGGCTAGTCATTTGATCTTTAGGAGACATGTGGAAGGGACACAGAAGACACTTTCTCGTGTTATCCTAAAGCAGCACAGAACCACAAGGGACGTTGTTGAGAGGCAGGTTTTGGGGTGAACACACAGGAAGAGTGGACTCATATAACAGAGCTGCCCACGAGGTCCGAGGTCCACCTGGACCCTGTGAGCTGCGGTGAGGAGGTGAGTCTGGGAGCCGTCAGTCGCGGCGGGAAGATGGCCAAGCACCTCAAATGCCCACGACTCTCGTGGTCCCAGAAGTTTCTTGCTACTTTTCGTGGAAGGATAGCTCACCCTCGTCGAAAGCCACGATCCAGAATGAGTGCCGGAGAGCTCCAAGTGCCTCCCCCTCGCACGCCGGGAGAACGGAGACCATAAATGATTCAGCGACCACTCTCCCGTGTGAATCACCCAAGAATTCCAAGCGATGTGCCTGTTGATTTCCTGCCTTTGGCAGCAGCCTGCCCGCTCAGCGGGGTGCGATTTTGACTGTGATGCTTATCACAGGGAATCCACTATTTTCTTTAAGAGGCTCCTCAGTTTTCTAAACTGGAAAATTACTGCCCTGGATTGCACCTCCCCCCCCAAACCCCTCATGGCCTAAAGGAAAACGAATGTCACCATTAGCTGATAATATTGTCCTTAAATCTACCCCCTTCTCCGCTCAGATGCAACTCACTGCTCCCAAAACAGGCGTGTGTTTTTCAAATGAATTGCAGTTAACGGTTCGAAATATTTCCACTTATGCCCGATTCCGAAGAGCCACCCCACGCTATTTCTCCTGTTGTAATTTCAACAGTTAATTAGTGACGGAGCGCCAGAAACCTGTAGGGAGAAACGCCCCGTTATTTGTGAAGTGATGGCGTATTTACAACCCACGTCCACCTGCACCCTTTGTCCCCACCTGTCTCGCGCCACGCAGATTCGTCTCAGCCCGGGTCCCCGCAGGAATACAGCTGTGTCATCACAAACGGTGGCATCCCAATATTTCATACTCCAGCTTTCAACCAATTAGGAGTGACTGCTGCCCGTGCTGACTCATGGGAAGAGAAGGGGATAATGTGTCCTTCAGGTAATGAAGTTCTTTGGGGACTTAACACATATTTCATTGTTTAGCACTGTGGTTTTCCCTTGTCACATTCCCACGGATGTGGCTTCATTTTGCATCGCTCAGCCCGGAGGGTCGGGCGGGGATTAATATTCGCCAAAGTAACCAAGTCTCTGTGAGCAACGACAGGAATCGGACCCGTGTGTGGGGGGAGATATTGGGCCAACATCGGAGGCCTCGGGTGTCCTGAGATGGCACAGACAGTTGGGGGTGGGGGTGGGGTGGGGGGGGGAGAAGGGACCTATTGAGAGGGACAGACTCACCTGGAAACCAGAACTTCAGGTTTTATTTTATTTTATTTTTTTAAAATATATTTTTATTGGTTTCAGAGAGGAAGGGAGAGGGAGAGAGAGAGATAGAAACTTCAATGATGAGAGAGACTCATGGATCAGCTGCCTCCTGCATGCCCCCTACTGGGGACGAAGCCCGCAACCCGGGCATGTACCCTTGACCGGAATCGAACCTGAGACCCTTCATTCTGCAGGCTGACGCTCTATCCACTGAGCCACACCGACTAGGGCCAGAACTTCGGATTTTAGAAGATGAGCCCCCAATCCAGAGTTTTAAAAATGGGACGTTTCCGTATTTCAAAATAGAGGCACGATTCAGTGAGACAGACCGCCCTCAGCATGCCAGTGTGTAACCTCTGGCATCCAATCTAATCCCCTCTCCTCCCCAGTGGGTAGACAGGTTTATTACAGACGCACGGACTTCCTGTAGTTACTCCTCCTAGTCCAGAGGAGGCCTTGGGTCCTGGGGGAAAAGCCCCAGGCAGGGGGCTGGCCAGCTGGGGACATGCTGGGTCAAAACCCTAGTGGGGGACCGGAAGGGAGGTGTCTGTATACAGGTGATGTGGGCTGAGTCTCATTCTCCGACTAGGAAAGGGTGTAGCCTACCGTGGTGGTGGGGGCTGGCGCGCTTTCTGTGTATGTCGAGGCAGTGGTGGAACCTGACAGGGCAGGCGCCTGCAGCCCACAGCAGAGGAATGAGGACCAGGCAGCCTGGCCATGGCCCCCTGAGAGGAGGACCCTTGTCCCAGGAGCGTCCACAGGCTGCGTCTCATCGAATCCACACGGCAACGCTAGGCGGTTGTATGGCCATTTGGCGATGATGATGCTGACGGTCCGAGAGTTTCTGCGGTCAGTCCGCCAGTGCGTGGGCGGGGACCTACATCTGGATCCCCTGCTGGGAAGGCACGTGACCCTGGGCTCAGGCGAATGTACTGCTGCCCCTGCCCACAAAGCATGACAAGTAGCAAGCAGACCGGGGCTTTCATCTATTCTTTTTTTAAAAAATTATTGATTTCAGAGAGGAAGGGAGAGGGAGATAGAAATATCAATGATGAGAGTCATTGATCGGCTGCCTCCTGCACGCCCCCTGCTGGGGATGGAGCCCACAACCTGGACATGTGTCCTTGACGGGAATCGAACCCGGGACCCTTCAGCCCGCAGGCCGAAGCTCTAGCCACTGAGCCAAATTTTATGGGCTCACCTATTTTTTATGGCCCCAAATTTTACAGTGGGAATTGGGTCTTACATTTGCACGTATTCCTACACAGGAAGCACTTTATTTTCTTGATTAGCATAGAAAGTGACCCCAGGAGGAGTTCATTTCCGGCTCCAGTAACCCGTGTTGCAGCAGGATGTTAACAGGAAACTCCTTTGGCCTGCACAGCCCACTCCTGAGTCATTAACAGCCCCCGGGTTTGGATGGGGCCGGTCCTAATTCTTCAACTGAGAATTCTTCGCTCCACTAAGTTCAATCCATGTTGGAGCTATTAAAATGTCTTTAGTGCTTAGTCTAAAATTACCTCCTTTCACACATCTCCCCCGTTACATAGATCTATAGCCCTTTGGAAAATGAACTGCTTTTTCATGGTGGCGGTGGAGTTTCTGTGATTTTAATATTATACAACTAGAGGCCCGGTGCATGAAATTCGTGCACTTAGGGGCGACGGGGGTGGGGGTGGGGTGTCCCTCAGCTTGGCCTGCTCCCTCTCGCAGTCCGGGAGCCCTCGGGGGATGTCCGACCGATGGCTTAGGCCGCTACGCTCACCAGCCATGAGCTCGGCTCCCCCTGTGGGAGTGCACTGACCATTAGGGGGCAGCGCCTGCATTGAGCGTCTGCCCCCTGGTGGTCAGTGCGCATCATAGCGACCGGTCGTTCTGCCGTTCAGTCAATTTGCATATTAGCCTTTTATTATATAGGATGTGTCTTCATGAATCAGCCATGCAGCTCTAAGCTAGATGACAAGTCAATAAAAACAGAAGTTGTGTCTCACTCCTGCCCTGTGGAAAGTGCCCAGAAATGGCCAGGACAGGAGCAAGGGGACGGCTGTGCCCGCGCTCAAGAACACAGCAGGTTTAAGTGAGATACTTAATATTCATCCCTTCTTCATTGCAATAACATCAATCATGCCCGATCCTCCTGGTGTTAAGGCATGTGTTTTGCACGCCATCTATACTTGCAGTGGAATTTCATTGTAATTGAGCACAAAATGATGTCCATTTATGGCAAAGTGGTTCTGGGATTTTTTTTGGAGGGGAACAAATGGATTTTAGTAGAATAGGAGATCCCAGATTTATCTCCAAGTCTATATTAGACTCCTCATGCTCTAATTGGCATCGACTGTCTTTACTGTACTATTTCCAGTCAGTTCATAATTTCCCCGTGCTGAACAAACGATGATTTATTTGTGAGCGAAGCAAGACACTGCTTTATGGAGGTGATTGATTATTTTTATTGCTGTTGATCTGCAAAATAGCTTTAAAAATCGTCCCAGTCATCCCTGTTGTTGTCATCTTTTGTTTTGAATCCTCACCCGAGGATATTTTTTCCACTGATTTTTAGGGAGAGTGGAAGACAGAGAGAAACATCGATGTGAGAGAAACACATTGATTGGTTGCCTCCTGCATGAGCCCCAACCAGGCCTCAGGCCCGGGGAAGAGCCTGCAACCGAGGTACATGCCCTTGACCGGAATCCAACCCGGGATCCTTTGGTCCGAAGGCCGACGCTCTATCCACTGAGCCAAACCGGCTAGGGCCTTGTTGGTGTCGTTATGAATGGCGGTAGAATTATAAGGGGAACGACTTGTATCGTTACAGTAACAGTAAGATCTCACTGAGTGCTTAGTGTGCAGTAAACACCCCATGAATGCTGACACGTTACATTCATGATCTCGTTGACCTCGCGGTAATGGAATAGATCCGGTGACCATGTGTATTCTAGTCCAGTGAGCTGGGCAACAGAGGTTAGGGGATTTGTCTGGTTGAAGAGAGGCAGAGTTGGGGTTGAATTCTGATCCTCCGGGCTCAGGCCTGAAGGTCTGAGCTTTCAGCCACCGAACCGGACGGCTGGTACCGTGGGATGCTTGTACTAGTAAGTGGATGGAGAAGCCATGGACCCTGGGCTGGTGAGAAATCCCCGTGTGTTTCTTTACCACAAGCAGGTCGTCTTATTAAGAGACCTCACAAGCAATCTCAATGATTAAGGGATAGTTATATGTTCTTCCTTTAGGCTCAGGGATGGTGGGAGCGGATGGTTAGGGGAAATATTACCCGAAAACTAGACACAGCCTGATTCCACGAAGCGAATAGCCTGTAAACCAAATAAATTGCACTTCTGTGTTTGTTTGCGTAGAAGTTTCAGCAGACATGCAGTGGTGGTTGGTTAACCCCGGGGTTCGAGTGTGTGGCAGGGGTTTGAACATGTGGTCCACAGTCCTCATGCTCCGTTGCTGGCTGTGGGACCCCCCACGGGAAGGGGCCAGCTCAGCTCTGATGCAAGCCAGCCCATGACCTTGACGAAGCATGCTGCCTTTTCTCATGTGCTAAACGAAGGGGTTGGGTTGAATTCAAGACTTTCAAATGCATTTCGATTGTCTTGCTGAGAATGCAGAATCCTACTACGTGGAATAGACAAAAGCAGACCATCTCTTCTACTTATTTTTTAAAAAATATATAATATATTTGTACTAGAGGTCTGATGCACGAAATTTGTGCAAGAGTAGGCCTTCCTTCCCCTGGCTGCCGGCACCAGCTTCCCTCTGACACCCGGGACCCAGGCTTCCCTCGCAACCCCAGCTTCATCCAGAAGGATGTCCGGTCTAATTAGCATATTATGCTTTTATTATTATAGATTGATTTCAGAGAGGAAGGGAGAGGGGGAGAGAGAGAAACATCAATGATGAGAGAGAATCATGGATCGGCTGCCTCCTGCACGCCCCCTACTGGGGATCGAGCCCATAACCCGGGCTTGTGCCCTGACTGAGAATTGAGCCATGACCTCCTGGTTCATAAGTTGACACTCAACCACTGAGCCACGCTGGCCGGGCCAGACCATCTCTCCTTGAAGTAGGCACCTCCTCTCCATTTGGAAACCGTTTGGACCTCCTTAGGAGCCACCCAAGGCCCCCATAGCTGTCCCGGGACACGTGTAGAAAACTTCTGGACTAGCTGCTCCCTAAAGCTCCTGCTAACTCAGCTTCCATCTCGCCATATCTGGAGGCAGAGCACAGCGGAGCGATTGGTCTGCTTTCATGTTGAGAGCGTCTGATGACGGGAGCTCGGCTTCTCTGCTCGGCGCTTGCTCACCCGTGGCCTCCTTTCTCACCACGGCGGGCCCTCCTCCTGGCCCATCACTCAGGTGCCCGCCTCGCTGGCTCAGTCCTCGGCCATTTCTCTGCTCTGGGCCAGCACCACACATCCTATCGAAGCAGAAAATTGTATTTTAAAACCCTTGGGATTCCCCCCTCTCTGTCTCCCGTATAATGTTACCTAAACGGTGTTTTCTAGTTGGTTGTTGTTTTAACGTTGCTCCACGTGCATGGAGAAGCTGTGGATTCCTGTGTGAGGGGCCGCGTGTGTCTAGGGTGGTGGGTGTATGTGGGTGGCATGTGCTTTTGGTCTCGTGGGAGGGGAACCGTGTTGCTCACTCCCTTGTGCTCTTGGTTTACGCCAATCCAGGGAGTGATGGGCGTGGAGGATGAGTGAGCCGTGCAGCCCTAACCTCCAGGGGGTGCAGTCTCTGAGGAGACACGTGTCTGAGCCCCGGGGAGCTCCCTGAGCCAGTGAAGCAGCAGAAAGGAGGCAGTGAACACCCACCCGCCCCGGGAACTGGAGACGTTTCACAGGCAGAGAAGGGGCGTGTGTGTGTGTGTGTGTGTGTGTGTGTGTGTGTGTGAGAATGACTGTGGGAAGGTTGTGTGCATTGGCTATGTGAAGGGGGATGTGTGTGTTTTGTTTTTTTGGGGTGTTATATGTGTGTTGTTACGTTGTCTTATGTGTGTGGGGATTGTGGTGCATATGGAGTAATTGTGGGTGTGTGTGTGGGGTGTGGGTGTAGTGATGTGGGGAATGTTGTGAAGGAGTGTGTGTGTGAGTGTGTAAGGGTTGTCGGTGGGTATGTATAGGATTGTGTGTGGGTGTTTCGAGGGGTTTCTGTGTAAAGGGCTGGGTGACTGTGTCTAGGGTTATGGGTTTGTGTATAAGGGATTGAGTGTGGGTGTTTTGGGGGGTTTATGTGTGAGGGGCTGGGTGAGTGTGTAAGGGTGTGGGTTTGTGTATAAAGGGACTGTGTGTGGGTGTTCTGGGGGTGGGTTTATGTGTGAGGGGCTGTGAAGTGTGTAAGGGTGTGTGGGGGGGTGTGGGTGGCCATTGATGGGCGTGAGCGAGTCCCCGTAAGACAGAAAAACCCATGGCTAGGGGTGGAGCAGTGACCAGCACAGTGCAGTGGGGGGTGGTGACTTTTCAGGAGCAGAAGCTGGAAGAGTGGGGGTTGGGGTCGTGCTAAGGTGTGTGGTCCCCCACCCTGTCAAGTCGCAGAGTCACACAGACAGGCAGCAGGTCCTCCGCCAGCCAGTCCTGAGTGATGGTCGGTACAGATGGGCCTCTAGGGAGCAGCGGGGCTCTGCCGTCCATGCTGACACCTCAGACACTACACCCTCCTCTCCGCTCGGAGCCGTCACGTAGATACATGCCATCCATCAGGTCTCCGCAGTAAAGAGGTTAATAAGTTTACACTGGATAATTGAAAGCCATATTGGTGATTAAAAGGACCTTATATATCAGTTTTCTGGGTCACCAGCGAAGTCTTCTCAATGGCCAGCAATAAAACACAGCCCGTGGCTGGCTAACAGGGCGACGGTCAGGCGTTAAATTGTGTAGGAAGCCCGACAGCCGCTTCCCTCGCGGTGGCCGGCCTTTCACTTCGAACGCGAGGCTGTCGAAATCTGTGGTTTGAGCCCTGACCGGTTTGGCTCAGTGGATGGAGCGTCGGCCTGCGGACTGAAGGGTCCCGGGTTCGATTCTGGTTAAGGGCATGTACCTTGGTTGCGGGCACATCCCCAGTAGGGAGTGTGCAGGAGGCAGCTGATCGATGTTTCTCTCTCATCAATGTTTCTAACTCTCTATCCTTCTCCCTCTCCCTTTCTCTCTGTAAAAAAATCAATAAAATATATTTAAAAAAGAAAAGAAATCTGTGGCTTGTGTGTGTGTCAAACCCACGTGATGCTTTGGGGTCCTCTCCTACCCAAAGTAAGGGACCTAGACAGCCCCCCCCAAAAGGGACACGCTCGGCTCCCGGGCCCCGGGTTAGTGTAATCATTCCTGTCCCGTGCACTTGGCACTAGCAACGCTGAGCCGACTCTCTCACATCGAGACCGTGGCTGCGGCATAGCACGTGCCGGGCCATCCTTGCTCAGAATGAAGGATTCAAAGAGGAAGTCGACCTGTACTCGGTGCGGAGCGGGATCCACATTTATTGATTCCCCTAAAATGACGGTTCTCAACCTGGGGGTCGCGACCCCTTTGGGGGTCGAACGACCCTTTCACAGGGGTCGCCTAAGACCATCGGAAAACACATCTATAATTACATATTGTTTTTTGTGATTCATCACTGTGCTTTCATTATGTTCACTTTGTAACCATGAAAATACATCCTGCATATCAGATATTTACATGACGATTCATAACAGTAGCACATGACAGTTATGAAGTAGCAGCAACAATCATTTTATGGTTGGGGGTCATCACAACATGAGGAACTGTATGAAATGGGTCGCGGCATGGAGGAAGGTGAGACCACTGCCCTCAACGTCGCTGGAGCTTTTCTTTGTGATTTATATCCGCGAGAGGTCGCTAGGATATGTGCACCGTCAAACCCAAGGTTAGTGACAGGAAAACGGAGGCTTAGAAAGTGGGGGTGACTTGCCCGAGGTCATGGCTGTTCAACCAGGGGCACAGCCAGTGTTCAGGCCTGGGTCTGCCCGACCCCACGTGCAAGCAATTCCGCCATCGAGTTATGTGGCTTTTGCTCCTGGTGTCATGGGGAACCGGCTGAAGGCACAGGAACAGCAACAGCGATAAAAGGCTTATGGGTAGCCCTAACGGGTTTGGCTCAGTGGACGGAGCGTCGGCCTGCGGACTGAAGGGTCCCAGGTTCGATTCCAGTCAAGGGCATGTACCTTGGTTGCGGGCACATCCCCAGTAGGGGAGTGTTCAGGAGGCAGCTGATTGATGCTTCTCTCTCATCGATGTTTCTAACTCTCTATCCCTCTCCCTTCCTCTCTGTAAAAAAATCAATAAAATATATATATATTTTTAAAAAAGGTTTATGGGTTGGTTCTGAGCTTGCGTAGGGACATGCAGGCTTGGGTAGTTAGCGGGTGGGTGGGTGGAAGCAAGGTTGCTGAATTACACAAAACACACACACTGTGTGTGAGGGAAGTGATGCCTCCTGGTGTAGCACGAGGCAGCAGGAAGTGCTGAGAGAGCTCGTCTCCCCATTTTTTTTCAAATTGTATTGATTAATTGATTGATTTGAGAGAGAAACATTGATTAGTTCTGCTTTTTTTAAAAAAAATGTGTTTTTATTGATTTCAGAGAGTAAGAGAAAGGGAGAGAGAGATAAAAACATCAATGATGAAAGAGAATCATTGATTGGCTGCCTCCTGCATGCCCCCCACTGGGGATCAAACTTGCAACCCGGGCATGTGCCCTGACAGGGAATGGAACTGTGACCTCCTA
>NW_005871543.1:88142-101114 GCF_000147115.1 Myotis lucifugus
CCAGGCAAGAGAGCCTTGTTTCCAAGTATCGAGGCTGCATAAAGGTAGATGGAAATGAGACTGGGAGGATGAGGTGGGGGAGGGGCAGTTGTTTCCAACTCTTGGTATTAGTCCTTAAAGAGTGGCCTCATAGCCCTAGCTGGTTTGGCTCAATGGATAGAGCGTCGGCCTGTGAACTGAAGGGTCCCAGGTTTGATTCTGGTCAAGGGCACATGCCCGGGTTGTGGGCTCGATCCCCAGTAGGGGGTGTGCAGGAGGCAGCCAATCAATGATTCTCTTCTCATCATTGATGTTTCTCTCTTTCTCTCTCCCTCTCCCTTCCTCTCTGAAACCAATAAAAATATATTTTTTAAAAAAAGAGTGGCCCCATAAAATGCCATCACCTCTAGAGTCTGCTCAAAAGAAATATGTTTACAGGGTTTACAGCAGTAAAGAATCATAGTTATTGTACATATACTAGAGGCCCAGTGCACAAATTCGCGCACGGGTGGGGTCCCTCGGCCTAGCTGGAGATCGGGGCTGATTGGGGCCCTCCAGCTGGGGGGAGGGACTGTGGGAGGATGGCCAGCCATGGGAGGTTGGCTCTGGGAGTGCATTGACCACCAGGGGGCAACTCCTGCATTGAGCATCTGCCCCCTGGTGGTCAGTGCACGTCACAGCTACCGGCCGGTCATCCTGTCATCTGGTGGCAACCGTCACTTAGGCTTTTATATATATATAGATAAGTATGAATTTGTGGGCTTCTACTCAGAAATACTGCTAGATATAGTGGTCAGTATCTTTTCTTCAACACTTGAATGTGTCTGATTTTGCCCCATTACGAAGGAGAGGAAATAAGGTTGGAAGTCTTGTAGTCTTTTTTGTTGTTGCTGTTTCTCTAATTCCTTGCCAAGTTCTGGCATCATCTCACGGAACAGGCACTGTGCTGGGATGAGAGAGAGTGTGTCTGAGTGTGTGTGTGTGTGGGGGGGGTGTATTTAGGGGTTGGGAAGATTTATATAATCATTCTATTGGGGCTCTACAAGGCCTTCCAAGAACAGATGATTCCAGAGTTTGAATTAGTTACTTTCTTCAAAGGCAGGTGATTTACAGATGAAAAAAAGGAGGGCATTTTGCCACGTGAAGCTGAGGTGTGATTCAAATTACAGGATGGCACATCCACTTCCAAGGTGGTGTTTATCGAGTTTCACAGGTATCTTTATTTATAGGGCAGGTCCTCTAGAGCAGTGGTTCTCAACCTCCTGGCCCTTTAAATACAGTTCCTCATGTTGTGACCCAACCATAAAATTATTTTCGTGGTTACTTCATCACTGTAATGTTGCTACTGTCATGAATCGTCATGTAAATATCTGATATGCAGGACGGTCTTAGGTGACCCCTGTGAAAGGGTCGTTCGACCCCCAAAGGGGTCGCGGCCCACAGGTTGAGAACCGCTGGGCTAGAGCAAAGCGGCAGTAAAAGGGACAGACCGGGGAGCTCTCTGCTCAC
Organism: Myotis lucifugus; assembly: GCF_000147115.1. Lineage (NCBI taxonomy): Eukaryota > Metazoa > Chordata > Mammalia > Chiroptera > Vespertilionidae > Myotis > Myotis lucifugus. The sequence continues at coordinate 89,631 of NW_005871543.1, forward strand.
TGCCCTTGTACCTTAATCCCCTTCACAGCACAGCCTGATCCATTCTTCCCTCCGATCCCTCTCCTTCGTGCCTTACTGAAAACTCCACGAATGGGCTGCGGGCCGCTTACCTGTCGAAGCTCCCACCTGGGCACATACAGGTGACTGGGATGGGTGGATGCCCAGAAGGGCTTACCTCAGTGCGTGAATGCCGTGTTCAAGTTCAGTTGTCTGTGGGGTCATCCGTGAAGTTTGGACATTTATGACCTTTTAATCGAAGTATGGCCTTAGGGTTTCGTTCTACGTCCAGTGAAAAGGGACCAGGGACAGGTTGAAACAGAGACCACTGTCGATGTTTGCAAGGCTTTGCTTGCAAAAGCTGCAGACAGCTTCTGTTTTCCAAACAATAAGAACAAACAGAATTGCTTGGTTATTCAGCAGAAAGGGTAAGCAGTATTATTGACACCCAGATTCGAGATTTTAAAAAATCCCAGAGTCCCAGCTGGTCTTGCTCAGTGGTTAGAGCATCAGCCAGTCCCAGGTTGGATTCTGGTCAAGGGCACATGCCCGGGTTGCAGGCTCGATCCCCAGGAGGGGGCGTGCAGGAGGCAGCCGATCCATGATTCTCTCTCATCATGGATGCTTCTATCTCTCTCTCCCGCTCCCTTCCTCTCAGAAATCAATAAAAATATATTTTTTTAAAAATCCCAGAGATTTAAGAGCCACGAAGTAATTAACACCTGCAGGTCGCACAGTGGGAGCGTGTGAACTGCTCTCTTTGTTCTTGGAAGCAGTGTCTTCTTGCCCAGAGCATAACCGTCTAGTTAACCTGGCCCATAATTCAAAAGAGTTTTTTTTATTTATTTATGGGAGAGCTTGCTTTATTTTTTTTTTTATCGTTTGTCAAATTAGCCAGATAATCACCTAATGGATACTTTTCACTTCGCACGCTGACCCAACTTGAATGTAGAAGAAATTATAAAACGATTTCTCCTGCCAATTACGAAAGAAAGCAGACCTCATTCACCTACGGCTGAATCGCTCAGTCTACAAATGGGGATGGGAAGGTTTCTGTGTTCTTTTTATATTGGACATAAATTCACCTCCACAGAGGCGAGGCGGCCTATTTGGTTCAACTCCTATTAAAATGCCTTCAAGAGCCCGGCCAGTGTGGCTCAGTGGTTGAGCTTCGACCTATGAACCAGGAGGTCAGGGTTCGATTCCTGGTCAGGGCACATGCCCGGGTTGTGGGCTTGATCCCCAGCGGGGGCCATGCAGGAGGCAGCTGATCAATGATTCTCTCTCGTCATTGATGTTTCTATCTCTCCCTCTACCTTCCTCTCTGAAATCAATACAAATATATTTCTTAAAATGCCTTAATTAGAAAGCATCCCCTCCCCCAAAGTCTGTTTGCACATATTTCCAACTGAACGAAAGAATATGAGACACAGATTCCTTTTTAAACCCACAAGCAAAGCCTCCTCTCCCCTTAACGTCGAGCAAACCTGGGTTGACTTCTCCCATAAATTCCGGAACAGAAGGGTATAAATTGAGCATCGGAAGGACGCTGCCTTTTCTGAAAGTGATGTCTCCTCGCCTTAATGGGTTTCGCTGTGGCAGGAGGCAGAGGCGAGCTGTCGGAACGGAATCTTTGACTGATTATGCATTTTTTTTCCCTATTCATACGAGATAGATTCATCATCCCCAATTTGTCAAGCTGGCGAGGTGCCAATTAATTACACCCGGCGGAGCTTGGCTGGTGCTGTGCCCGTGTCAGCCCTAATCTAGTGCCTCATTTGCAGGTGGCCCAATGACGAGGTATCAGAGGTGGCGTTGCCTTGGCACTTACGGTGATGGATGCCCCGGCGGGCGGCCTGGCCGGTGGCGGAGGCGGCGCGGCGGGCGCCTCTCTCCTCGGAGCCCGAGGGCTCTCGGCTCCCGCACTAATTTGAGGCCTCATCTGTATAGCGGATGCCGTCCTCCCGTCTGTCCTTCATGGCCGCGCTGAAGGCTTTCCCTGACACCCGGGCCGTTGAAATATCTCCCCGGGTCCTTCATTTCTGTCACGTTTGTCCTTGCCAAACAGACAGAAAGAAGGCCGCTCGTCCTCGAGCTGAGATTTCGAGGTCTTTTGCAGCTGAGGGGCGCTGGAGGAGAGACCACAGCAGGGCGGACGCCAGGCATGTTTATGACCGTGTCTGTGTGTGCTGCTTGCGTGGTTCGTGCCGTGTGCAGGCCACGCCATGCTCTGGGACTATGGAGACTTTGCTTTCCTGCTTCTTAGTCTACCAGGCAATGATCTGCTAACAAATAGGAAGTGAGGTGACGCCCCCTGGATGTCAGGGTGCACCCTCTGGTGCCTCTGGAACTCATGTTTGCTGAAGTGATCAGAGCCATGGGCTAGGCCAGTGGTCGGCAAACTCATTAGTCAACAGCCAAATATCAACAGCACTTCTTCAGAATAGACTCGCCCAGGCCGAAAACCGACTTCTGCACGTGGGCCACGAAGTTTCAACCGCACTGTACGTGCGCCCGCACGTGGTATTTTGTGGAAGAGTCACGCTCAAGGGGCCAAAGAGCCGCATGTGGCTCGAGAGCCGCGGTTTGCCGACCACGGACCTAGGGGAGTGGGAGAGGGGAGGAGCCAAGCCGAGATAGACCCCTTCCTTCTCGCTGTCACAGATGCTCTCTGCTTCCTTGCAGGGAAGTCCCACTGCTAAGTGAACGTGTGTGCTGAGCCACGGGCTGTGTCTGTGGCCCACAGTGTGGCAGGGACCTGTGTCTGTGGCCCACAGTGTGGCAGGGACCTGTGTCTGTGGCACACAGTGTGGCAGGGATCTGTGTCTGTGGCGCACAGTGTGGCAGGGACCTGTGTCTGTGGCCCACAGTGTGGCAGGGACCTGTGTCTGTGGCCCACAGTGTGGCAGGGACCTGTGTCTGTGGCCCACAGTGTGGCAGGGACCTGTGTCTGTGGCGCACAGTGTGGCAGGGAACTGTGTCTGTGGCCCACAGTGTGGCAGGGACCTGTGTCTGTGGCGCACAGTGTGGCAGGGAACTGTGTCTGCGCATCCCCTCGCATCTTGGCTTGACTTCTTTTCTAACTCATGTCACTTTCAAAGCAGACCGCATCCCCTCGCATCTTGGCTTGACTTCTTTTCTAACTCATGTCACTTTCAAAGCAGAGTGTTGGCGTCTTGACCCCGACCTCTGGGGCACTAGGAGGGAACAAAGCTGACTTCTCACCCTCGCAGCCCACACAAAAGAGATCCTCAAAGAGATCGTCCGTCATGTTAGGGAAAGAATCAAGTCACATCAAAGATCAGTGTTTTATTTAAAGAAGACTCCAAGGGCATGCATATTCAGCATGTGCGTTCCTTCCCGGTTCTTGCCTATAATGTGTTTTCCAGTTATCAAAGGCATATGCTGCGTTTCCCCAGCATTTTATATACGACTCGTCCCGCAGAAGGTGCCGGCAGCCCAATATGTTTTGCTTGCTTTGGCGCTAACCGTCGTGATGAAAGGATTCGAGTGCAAAGGCGTCCTCTTTCTGGATGAACGTGGAGGTGTTGCCGAAGGGTGCCCCAGGCACCAAGGAAAAAGAAGAGGAGTATTTGTTATTTCTCTCTTTGAACTAACTTTTATGATGTTTCTATTATGCGGAGGGCTCTGCACGATGCTTGTGGAGAGCTATATGGATGAATCAGTCCCAGATCTTGTTTTTAAGGAACTTTCTGTCTAATAAAATACCTTTGTTGTTGTTGTTGTTGTTAATCCTCACTCCCTATTTTTCCATTGATTTTTAGGGAGAGTGGAAGAGAGAGGGAGAGACAGTGAGAAACATCGATGTGAGAGAAACACATCGATTGGTTGCCTCCTGCAGGAGTCCTGACCAGGGCCCGGTCCAGGGAGGAGCCTACAACCGAGATACGTGCCCTTGACGGGAATTGAACCTTTGACCCTTCAGTCCACAGGCCGACACTCTATCCACTGAGCAACACCAGCTAGGGTGCTCCCGTCCAATTCCACCCCCCATTTTATAATCACGTTGAATTCTAGTGATTCCAGGATGACTTCAGATTCAGGCGCTTTGCTTCTGCAAGCTGGATTCCCAGGCCCTTGCAGGGGCTAGGGCTGTGGTGCTGAGCAGAAGCGTAGGGATCAGAAAGAAGATATGGAGAGGGAGCAGGCTCACACACAAGGGGCGTGTGGTGGTGGTCAGTGATGGAGGACGGGGCCTCTGACCTCGTTAGTTATACGATGAGGTCACACTGGTGCTGTGCACGTGGCAAGAACAATCTGAGAAAAACGTCAAATCTGGCTGGAGTGGCACAAATAGCAACCCGTCCGTGTGGACAGAGAGACCAACACTCTTCGGTTCATTTCATCCCCTTTGAAGCTTCACGGGGGTGAGGGGGTTGGGAGGTGGGGGGAACCTTCCTCTGATGATAGGAAATGAGAAAAGACAAGAGGAATGGGATCTCTGCCCCAAATCCATCTTTTCAGATGAATGCTCACTAATGGATATTAAAACACGGTGGATTAATGGAAGCCTGGTAGACCAGGAGGCCGAACCAAAGGCACTTTCTTTCGACAGCGAGGCAGTCAAAAGTTGCCCAGGGATTAAAGAGCAATTCAGATTGAATTACCCTCTCCGTCAGGAGTGGGAGGAGCAGGGCAAAGAGATGGCAGGTCCACGGGCGGGGGGAGGAGGGTCATCCATTCGCACTGCCGTCTGTGACCGTGTAAATAAGGGACATGTTCCGATTTACCATGCTGGCAGGTTAACCAGATGTGGGTCAGCAGGAGGCAGGAGTGTGGGATGCTGGGGGTTTGGATAAGGAGGTGTTGGGAATGATGAGGGGCTTGGATGGAGAGAAATGAGGGAGCCCGCCAGGTGTGCATTGGCCAGCGGACCAGGGACGGGGTGTGGGGTGTGGGGGGGATATGCAGTGGAGCGACTTCTGGGTGTATGATTGCAACGTTGGTGGTGGTGTTTGTCCTCTTCAGTGCTAGCTTCCCATATAAATAAGGGACATGTTCCGATTTACCATGCTGGCAGGTTAACCAGACGTGGGTCAGCAGGAGGCAGGAGTGTGGGATGCTGGGGGTTTGGATAAGGAGGTGTTGGGAATGAGTGGCTTGGATGGAGAGAAATGAGGGAGCCCGCCAGGTGTGCGTTGGCCAGCGGACCAGGAGCGGGGTGTGGGGTGGGGTGTGGGGGTGGTATGCAGTGGAGCGACTTCTGGGTGTATGATTGCAACGTTGGTGGTGGTGTTTGTCCTCTTCCGTGCTAGCTTCCCTTTAGCTTCAGGCTCTGGGACAATCTAAGTCCAACCAGAGCGAGTTATCTTTATCCTCTGTACAGTGATGAGGGCCGCTGGAATGGAGAGATGCTGGTGGGGCGGCCTGCAGAGGTGGACTACAGCCTGCCCATCATCACTGCCTTTGACCACAGCCTCAAGAGTAACTGCCCCTCTTCCTATAACACTTGAAAGTCTTTGGGGGATCATCCTTTTTTTCTGCCTTCAAGAGTTGGTGGGGGTAGCCACTCCTCTTAATCCAGAGAAACCAGTTCGTTTTATGGAGAATGAGCTCTAGTTTCTTTTTCCTTTTCTTCTTTTAAATAAATTTTTATTGATTTCAGAGAGGAAGGGAGAGGTAAAAACATCAATGATGAGAGAGAATTCACCGATCGGCTGCCTCCTGCACACCCCACACTGGGGATCGAGCCCGCAGCCCGGGCATGTGACCTTGACGGGAATCAAACCCGGGACCCTCCAGTTCACAGGCTGATGCTCTATCCACTGAGCAAAACCGGCCAGGGCTAAGCTCTAGTTTCTAATCTGTAGGATTGAGAGTCTCCTGCTCTATCCCCCCCAACTCTAGGAGCATGACACTGGCTATGCATCCGAGATCTTTGTGTAGAAGGAAGGGAACTGGCGTTGGTGGAGTATTTGTTACGTCCCCTGTGCTTTATGCACATTTTCATCCTGAGATTTTGAAATTAAGAATTTATTTTGAGAAGTTTAACGTTCACAGCAAAATTGAGAGGAGGGATTTCCCACATCCTCCCCCATTATCAACAGCCCCTATCAGAGCGGTGTATGGGCTACAACTGGTGGACCTTCATTGGTCCATCATAATCACCCAGAGTCCATAGTTCATGTTAGGGTTTCACTCTTGGGGTTGTACATTCTGTGGATTTCTACAAATGTGTAATGACATGTATCCACCATTACAGGATCACACAGAGTATTTTCACCATCCTAAAAATCCTCCGTGTTTGGTCTATTCATCGTTTTCTCCCCTCCTCTTAATGAGAATCTATAACAATAAAAGGGTAATATGCTAATTAGACCAAACATCCTTCCGGACGTCCTTCCAGACATCCTTCCAGACGACCTTCCGGGCAAAGCTAGGGCTGCGAGGGAAGCCCGGGTCCCGGGTGCCAGAGGGAAGCCGGTGCCGGCAGCTGGGGGAAGGAAGGCCTACTCTTGCATGAATTTCATGGACAGGGCCTCTCCGTTGTATAATGATTTGATGAGTAAATTTGATTAGAAATTAAAAATCAAAAACAAGCATCTGATACTCAAATTTGAAAGCCACAGATGCGGCAGAGGGTCTCGATGGCTTCTTATGACTAGAACCAAAATGAGTTGGACATTGTATAACTAACCTATGTCATGTCCAAAGGTTGATGAATCCGGTATAGAAGGCAAGTCTAGGTGTATAATTAGCGCATATATTAGGGAAAGTAGTTATGAGGAGTCCACGTTGGGTTTAATTGTGTGTGTGTGGCAGGGGCTGTCCATGCATCGGCAGCTCGTATCTGACTGTAGGAGGTGGGGCTGGAGGGGCCCAGGTAACGTGGAATCCTGAGCGAGGACAGTGACCGGAAGACAGGAGGCAGGGGTCTGGCCCAGCCATCGCACCCACATATGCTAATTAGCAAGTCACTTCCCCCATGAAGGTGCTCATTCAAGCATTTCACATATTCAGCGTCTTTTACGTACAGCACCGAGGTCAAAGTAATGACCTCTTGAGTCTCTAAAAATAGTCTCATGTTTTATGCTCAGTTGCTGCTGTTTATTTTTTAAAATATATTTTTACCATGTGTTAGGGCACAAAACAAGTCTACTACTACACTTATTTAAGAAGTTTGATATAGCCGAAACCGGTTTGGCTCAGTGGATAGAGCGTCAGCCTGCGGACTGAAAGGTCCCAGGTTCGATTCCGGTCAAGGGCATGTACCTGGGTTGCAGGCACATCCCCAGTAGGAGATGTGCAGGAGGCAGCTGATCGATGTTTCTCTCTCATCGATGTTTCTAACTCTCTATCTCTCTCCCTTCCTCTCTGTAAAAAATCAATAAAATATATTTAAAAAAAAAAGAAGTTTGATATAATACCAAGTGTCTTCTCAGATCATAATGGCATGAAAATAGAAATCAACTACAATAAAAAAAAACCCTCAAAAAACACTCAAATACATGAAGGCTAAATAGCATATTATGAAACAATGAGTGGGTAGCCAATGAGATTGAGGAATAAATAAAAAAATAAAAACTTCTGGAAAACAAAAAAATATAAAATAAGATAAAATATATTTTTATTGATTTCAGAGAGGAAGAGGGAGAGAGAGACATCAATGATGATAGAGAATCATTGATCGGCTGCCTCCTGCACGCCCCCTCCTGGGGATCGAGCCTGCAACCCGGGCATGTGCCCTTGACTGGAATCGAACCTGGGACCCTTCAGTCTGAAGGCCAATGCTCTATCCACTGAGCCAAACCGGCTAGGGCCACTTGCTGCTGTTTAGGCGGAGATGCCAATGGGCGGAGGGACTGGGGAGAGTTGTTCCAGAAGAACGAAGGGGGCGTGACGTTGGAAAAGGGACGAATGCCTCTATGTTTGCTTTGCTTCTGCATTCCCAGTTGTCAGATGGACAGCGGAGGTCTCGGTGAGGCCCCTGGCCCGAGAGTATTCACGGACTCCATGACCTAAACCTCCAAATGGCTCCTTCCTTCACCGAGGCCAGCAGCCCACAGCAGCCGTGCGTGGGACCTGGGCCTGCGCAGAGAGCACTTTTCAGACGAGGCCGTGGGAACCCGTTAAGCTGACCTCCGGGGTGGGTAGCAGCCTCCTTAAACACAGCGGCCCCCGAAGACGTGAAAAGCTGCCCGCAGACGTGAAAAGCTGAAGAAATGCTTGTTCGTGGTGGGGAAGGTGAGAGGCGTAGAAAACTGATGAGCGTAGCAGTGTGGTCAGGTGGAAATGGAGCAGAATCGTTAACTGGGCGCTTACCTACTAATTTGAGCTTGGATGTCAGCGCAGTATTGCACTTCATCTGCAGCCTGGGTCAGACTTTAATGCTACATCATAAATTACGTACAGGCACAACACTAACAATTAGGTAATTATGGAGACCCATGCTGTTGCAATTTAACTGGGCAAGTTCAGGGCAGACATGACAGGAAGACGGCTTAACCCTCAGACTGCTGGCCCGTCCGCTCCCGAGAGGCACACGGGTACTCGAGATGATGCGGCCGGCCGTGTTTTCAAAGCCTAGGGGTTAAAAAAAAAAAAGTTCTTGCCAGTAGCGAACCAACCGGACCAGAAGAAATATTAGAGAAGTGATAATTATATCTTAGGAAAATCCAGCCTTTAAATCCATACCAGCTAACGCCCCCAGGGGGCGGGCTGGGTTCCAGCTCAACTTTAAACTTAAACTTAAAATCAAAGCTAAATTTCTCCCATTAGGAGACTTTCTGTAGATGGAAGGGGTGATGTTTCCATTCCATAAATTAACGTGAAGGTCCCTCACGTTGATTTATGAGTCAAAGTAGGAGATTCAGGGTCCATACTTTATTCTCATGCCATTCTTTTTTTAAAAAATATCTATTGTTGAAAGTGTTACAGATGTCTTTTTCCCATGACCCCCTCCACCTCACCCCCACCTAGGCCTGCTGCACTGTTGTCTGTGTCCATGGGTTATGCATATATGCAAATAAGTTATTTGGTTAATCTCTTCTCACCCCCTCTTACCCTCTTCCCTCTGAGATTCATCAATCTGTCCATGCTTCCATATCTCTGGATCTATTTTGTTCATCAGTTTATTTTGTCCATTAGATTCCACATAGGAGTGAGATCATGTGATACTTGTCTTCCTCCGACTAGTTGATTTTGCTTAGCATCATACTCTCCAGGTCCCTCTGTGCTGTCCCAAAGGGTAAGAGATCCTCCTTTTTCACTGCTGCATAGTATTCCCTGGTGTAAATGTACCACAGCTTTTTTAATCCACTCATCTACTGATGGGCACTGGGGCTGTTTCCAGATCTTAGCTATTGTAAATTGCGCCGCTATGAACATGGGGTGCTTCCATTCTTTCTGATTGGTGTTTCGGGATTCTTAGGATATATTCCTAGAAGTGGGATCACTGGGTTAAATGGCAGATGTTTTCATGACCTGGGTGCATCATCAAGGTGGTGCTGGTGCTTCTGTGATGGGCATCATTCATTCATTCATTCATTCATTCATTCATTCATTGGCTTATTTACCAAAAAGAGGATCTTGAGTACCTTGTCTGCTGGGCATGCGATATTGACCTCATTAGGTAGACATTGAAATATCTTTCTGGCCCTAACCGGTTTGGCTCAGTGGATAGAGCATTGGCCTGTGGACTGAAAGGTCCCAGGTTAGATTCCGGTCAAGGGCATGTACCTTGGTGTGGGCACATCCCCAGTGGGAGGTGTGCAGGAGGCAGCTGATCGATGTTTCTCTCTCATCGATGCTTCTGACTCTATCCCTCTCCCTTCCTCTCTGTAAAATATCAATAAAATGTATTTAAAAAAATAAATATCTTTCTGATTTCCCAGTAGAGCCAGAAGCGTTGTGGAGGGTTGGCCCATGTCCTGTGTATATAAGTTCTTTGGTTATTTCTGGGAGAGTTTTGCCTTCACTATCACAGTGTGAGCTTGAGAAGATCCGGAGCTACGCCTTCTCTTCCCTCTACCCCTGCAGCCCCAGCATCAGGAGAGGGATAGAGTTGAAGAACAGACAGGCCTTTAAGAACCTCCCTGAAGCAATGACTCATTTTCATCTGGAAAATAAAAATAAAAATGACGGGCAGTTAAATTGAAGTTTTTGGAAACTCCGATTATCTGACAAATGAAACCATAGGTTCACGTCCCCCAAACAATATTGAAAAGCTGAATTCTGGCTCGTAAATAGTTGGCTATTAAATACCGATCTGCTTCGATCTTGTTCCCAGAAAGACACCATGTGACCAGCCCTAGTGCATGCAGCCGAGATGACGAAGATCGTAGAATCAGGGGCCATGGGGTTTAAGACGGTAGGATTCATGGGGAGCTGAATCTTGAGTCCCCCTTTTTATGTATAAAAGAGTGGGTTTTCCTCCTGAGACTGTGAGGCATGAGGGCCTAGATTGAGAGGGATGTAGCTCAGGGCTGTTCTAGGAGCCATGATATTTGAAGGGCTTTGAGCAGGAGAGTTCCATGCTAAGATTTATGTTTTATGGAGCTCACCCTCGCACATACGCGGGGAGATGTGTTAGGTCAGGGCATCTCAATCTTTGCGCTATGGACATTCTGGACTCACGATTCTTTGTTGCGGAGGCTGTCCTGTGCCTTGCGGGATGTTGATATTACAGCATCCTTCGTCTCTCCCAACAAGCTGTCAGTAGTACCATCCCGGCTACCAGTTGTCACAACCACAAGTTTTCTCCTATGCCGGGGTTCTTGTCCCAGCTTCTAGAAGGGTTCAGGAATCTGGAGAAGGCTGTGCATAGATGTTAAATAGGAATCCAGAGATTAATAAAGAGTCCGGAGATGAAATATAATTTTGTAAGGCATTGGGGGTCAGAAAAGCTTAGCTAAAGGAGCTAAGTTTTAAGGTCTCAAGTCTAAGGCCTTAGGTTTTCTCCTCCTCCCCAGGACCCCATGCTTTTTATTAACACAACTTGTCCTGAGGCGAGGCAGAGATAATACACTTCAAAGGGTATACAGAAGCATTGTCAGAAGGGGGAATTAGCCTACGGGCTGTTCAGGTGTTTGGCCAGTAGGAGGCAATAACATGTAGATTAAGATGCCTTCTAGCTGTCTGGCAGCCAAGCAATGATCCCTTTTCAGGTTTGGGGAAATGCCCTCAGCCATTCCCAACAGGTGACTCCATGTGTGACTCAACCCTGTTGAGTCCCCAAGTCTCATCAACCTTTGGATGAAACTCTTGAAATTATGACATGCTGGCCATTGGTCTCCGGCGGTCTCCAGAGTAAATGTCCCCTGGTGTGTGAGTGTGTGTGTGTGTGTGTGTGTGTGTGTGTGAACTTGACCTTGGTTGAGAACCCTTGTTTTAGGGAATGCGATAATAGGATAGCCTGAACTGCATGGAAGATAAGGGTAGACGTGTGGGCCGGAGGGCATCAGGTAGAATGGGCAGATCATGGGTGTAAGGTGACTGAAGAGGAAGGGGGACGGGAAGGGGAAGCTT
>NW_005871543.1:101311-105479 GCF_000147115.1 Myotis lucifugus
GGGAACACGATCAGTTTCCAGTTTGGAAGGTCCTGAGTCGAAAGGGCCTGGCGGTGTAAAGCGTCGTCCAAGGAGGTATCTCATGGGAATGAGTCTAGGGCTCAGGTGAGCCTTGCAAGGCTCGGAGTTGGGGGACCATTTGAGAGCAGCTGTCCTCTAGCCAGTGATGCCCCTGTCCGCCCCACTGATAGCATTGTGTGTGGAGCTGTGCATATCGGGTGCCCGAGCGAATGCGGTACTTGCTGAAGTGATACTGGAGTGTGTGGCCGATGCCCGAGGCTCAGAGTTCCCGGGCCACTGACGAGGGCCGGCCACCCTCCTGGAGAAAGATCGCCGCGGCTTCCCGGCTAAGGAGGGGTGGCCCTGCAAGGCTGACCTCCCTGCTCCAGGCCCCGAAATGCTTCTTAAGACACGGCTGAATGGTCAAAGCCATGACTCTCGCTGTGATTTGTAAGGGCTCTCGAAGGCCTTAGAGGGGGGCCGGCGTTTGTTGGGATGAAAGGTGACTTTTAAAAAGTCAGTAATTATACTTGCAGCGGAAAAAAATGTGTCTTTGGCAGGGAGCATAACTATAGTGTACAGGGCTCCCAAGAATTCACTCCTGGACAGGGCCTATATTAATCATAGTTTCAATGCCCAGAGAGCAGGTTCTCAGTCGTTAACCATCCTCTCTCCCCTCCTTACACCCTGGGCCTTGTAATCAAAAGAAAGACACACCCTTCACTAGAGCAGGGCTGCTGTGCTAAATAAAAAATTATAGTGATTACGCGCGCGCGGGCTTCAGACCGAGCCGGGTCGCGTAATAACACATCTGGTAACCCCCATTAAAGGACTGAGTTACGTGCAGCTTGTGTTTTAATTAGCCCGTGATCAACAAAGAATCAAAGGCCACTCCGCCCGGGTGGCTTTTATATTTACGACGGCCTTCACCTGCGCTCAGATGCAGGTTTATGACGTGTGAAAACGCGAAGGGTTCTAGTCCTGCCGTGACTAGACCGGTCACCGTAATAGGCCAGTTAGGAGGCTGGGGTTTCAGCACCAGCCAGATGTTTGCAACGGCCTGCGGAGCTGCTGGGCTGCTGGGCGCACAGAAATGTTGGGGGCAAGCACAGTGTCTCCCCACAATGGATTTGGTAGCCACACTCGGGGTCACTCGGGCTTCTTCCTTCCTAGTTTGTGAAAATGGTCAGAAAAAGAATGTGTGTGTTACCTTCTGAATTGAGACCTAAATCTTCCCAAATGGTGAGAAAGATTACAGATCCAATGAGAAAACATTGAAAATATATATATATATATATTTACTAGAGGCTCGGTGCACAAAATTTGTGCACGGGTAGGGTCCCTAGGCCTGGCTGGCGATCAGGGCTGATCAGGACCTTCCTTCCCTGGTTGCCGGCTGCCAGCTGGGGCCTTTGTTCCATGCAGCCCCCTGGTGGTCAGTGCATGTCATAGCGAGCGATTGAACTCCGGTCTCCCAAACTCCCGTGGGGACAATTTGCATATTAGCCTTCTATATATATAGATATTTGTTGATTTCAGAGAGGAGGGGAGAGAGAGAGAGAAACATCAATCAGAGAGAAACATTGATTGGCTGCCTCCTGCATGCCCCCTACTGGGGATCGAGCCTGCAATCCCGACATGTACTCTGACTGGGAATCGAATCAGTGACCTTTTGGTTCATGGGTCGACGCTCAACCACTGAGCCACGCCATCTTTCAAGGAAGCATTTTTATAGAAGAGGAAGTTCAGCCCAAAGACAGCTGCCCCAGCCCACCTTCCCAGCTGTAAGTCATCCTATATAATAAAAGGGTAATATGCAAATTGACCCTAATGGCAGAACGACTGGGAACAACCAGTCACTGTGACACTCACTGACCACCAGGGGGCAGACGCTCAATGCAGGAGCTGCCCCCTGGTGGTCAGTGCACTCCCACAGAGGGAGCTCTGCTCAGCCACAAGTTGGGCTGACGGCTGCGAGCACAGTGGCAGTGGCGGGAGCCTCTCCCACCTCCTTGACATCCCCCAAGGGCTCCTGGGCTGCCAGAAGGATGTCTGACTGCCAGCTTAGGCCTGGTCCCCCTGGGGAGTGGGCCTAAGCTGGCAGGTAGACATCCCCCGAGAGGTCCCGGACTGTGAGAGGGCGCAGGCCAGGCTAAGGAACCCTCCCCCAAGTGCACGAATTTTCATGCACCGGGCCTCTAGTTTTGATATAAAATCTTCAGAACTTGAATGATCCCCCAGGTATGTTCCAGCTCCGTGATTCTCAGGTAAAAGACTCATTAGGTATGTCGTGTCCAAGGTTATCTGAGCATTTCACTCACTGGGCTTGAGACGTGCGTCTGGAATGAGCGCTCTGCAGTGACCCTGCTCTGTTCGGCCCCTCGGAAAGCTCACCATACCTTTCTGTCTGTTTTTTAAGGGGATTTGGTGCCAGTTCCCAGTATAGGGGCTTGATTCAGATTTAGCTCCATTTCTCTTATCTTCCTTTCAAGAACTTAAAAAAAATCCCTGTGTTTTGAAGTGTCCTATACATGCAGAAAAATGCAAAAATATTAACGTGAGCACACTTTGTTAACCCTCACCTATGTCAAGAAGTAGGAAATCAACAGCACCCCAGAAACTGCTGTAGGGTCCCCTGAATCACTTTCTTTGTTCCCCCAAACTAAATGCTCTTTTGCACCTGACTTCGTTCACTCACCATTGGTGAGATTCATCAACGTGGCTTCCTAGAGCTGTCGTTCTTTTATTAAAATCGCCATGTAGCATTCCTTCATGTGAATACATACCAGTTTATCTACTATTTTACTGCTGATGGAAATTCGTTGTGTCCAGTTCGAGCCCATTATGAAGAAAGAAGTGGACATTCTTGTACGTGTCACTTAATACGCACGGGCAAGCATTTCTATTGTATACTTGTCCCGCTGACTTGCGATATGGCCTCTGACAAGTCATTCAGCGTCTCCGGATCTATTTCCGCCTCTTTGAAAAATGGTAATGAAATCCACCTCGATATCCGCTCTCTATTGTGTCTCCACCCCGCTGTTTGGGGCTGTAGCTGAGCTGGTTATCGTCCACCATCTCGCCTTTCTTTCCTGTTCTTTCTGCTGGTCTCCTCCGTGTAAGCACGTGGTCCCAGTGAGCGAGCTCCTTGACATCAGGCCAGCCACGTTGAATTCTCCCTTTGAACCAGTAGTTCTTGGTGCGGCCGCTGGGCCTGTAGCATCAGCGTGACCTGGGAACTTAGGGATGCACATTCCCAGGCCTCTCCCTGGGCCACGGAACCAGGGACTGGGTTTTGGATTGGAGCCAGCACTCTGCGTCTTAACAAGCCATCCGGGGACTGGTGACGCCACTCGAGTTTGAAAACCACTGCTAGTCTCCTCTCCTTGCCCATCTCCTTCTCAGCTTCCACTCTGTGGGAGGCCCCTGGTCGGAAAGGTATCCATTGGTTTATTATCCAGGTATCCATCCGGCACTTGCTGGGCACCTGTTTTGTTCTGGGCAACATGGGCACTAGGTACTGGGGGTATGGAGATGCATTGGGGATGGTCCTGGGTCTTAGGAACGTCAAGGCCAGCCAGATATCATGTAGTATGATGGATGTGTGGAGACACACGGAAGGGACAGTTAATTCTCCTGGGGAGGTCAGAGAGTTTCCGCTCAGGGCTGAGCCTGGGACTCAAACACGTGTTGAAAGAAATTACTGAATAACATGTCCCCTACATGAGAGCTAGTTAGTGCTGGCAGATTGGCAGGATCCCCCTTAGCTGTGTAAGGGCACAATGTAATACTTCTGAAGCCCCGGGGATTGGAACATAGGAGACAGCCCTTAAAAATGTGTTGGATTTCTGAGTGAATGGCTAGCTTTTTCTATACATTTTTGTTCTGTATTCCATTCCTTCATCATGCATTTATTGAGCCTCTACAAAGAGCTTGCAGGCTCGTCCTAGAGCAGTGGTTCTCAACCTTCTGGCCCTTTAAACACAGTTCCTCATGTTGTGACCCAACCATAAAATTATTTTCGTTGCTACTTCATAACTTTAATGAATCGTAATGTAAATATCTGATATGCAGGATGGTCTTAGGCGACCCCTGTGAAAGGGTCGTTCGACCGTCAAAGGGGTCTCGACCCACAGGTTGAGAACCGCTGTCCTAGAGAATATATATA
>NW_005871543.1:105579-121753 GCF_000147115.1 Myotis lucifugus
AAGGTGAGTAACCACCTGAACTGTTTTTAAAAGATTCCAGTTAACTTTAATGTGGCCTGGCAAGTGGTACTTTTTTTGGGGGGGTGGGGGTGGGGGAGTGAACTAGAATAAAACGTAGTGAGGCATCAGACAGGAATAAGATCATAAATGACTTTCTGCTATTTTGGAGCCGATTCTTTACTGGAGTTTGTCTGCATGGACTAGAGCGGGGGCAGGCGGTTGGTCTCCCTCTGTCCTCTGGATGTGCCGTTTGCAGTTGAACTCTTCCTCGGCCACAGGGATCTCTGGCTCTGCTGCCCTCATAATCGGCCGTGAACAGGAAGCTGAATTGTTGGGCCGTGTACAGGGAGCTGAATTGTTGGGCCGTGTACAGGGAGCTGAATTGTTGGGCTGTGAACAGGGAGCCGAATTGTTGGGCTGTGAACAGGGAGCTGAATTGTTGGGCTGTGTACAGGGAGCCGAATTGTTGGGCTGTGAACAGGGAGCTGAATTGTTGGGCCGTGAACAGGGAGCTGAATTGTTGGGCCGTGTACAAGGAGCCGAATTGTTGGGCCGTGTACAGGGAGCCGAATTGTTGGGCCGTGAACAGGGAGCCGAATTGTTGGGCCGTGTACAGGGAGCCGAATTGTTGGGCCGTGTACAGGGAGCCGAATTGTTGGGCCGTGTACAGGGAGCCGAATTGTTGGGCCGTGTACAGGAAGCCGAATTGTTGGGCTGTGTACAGGGAGCCGAATTGTTATGCTAGGCTAGTGGTTCCCAACGTGGGGCACACGCCCCACAGGGGGGCAATTTGATTTTTAAGGGAGGCAATTTGAGAATGAGTTTTTAACAGTGAATTTTTTGCATTTCTTCTGGTTCTAGGGCCCTCATATACAGTCTATAAATATATACTGTGACATATTTATGCATTTCAGTTCTCTATTATACATTTTGAAGCTTTATTTGCTATTTTTGCCTATCACTTCCTATTATTATTTTTTTTAACAATTTCTTAGCGATTTCTTCCTCAGTCCTTCCGCTGTCCTTTCCTTCTTTTATTTTTCTCTCTCAGGGGTGCCATGTTCTTTGGAAGCTTGTTTAGACCAAGTTCATGGCCTTTTAGGCTTCCTCCACGTGATTGGGAGCTCACTTTTTGAATAATAAGAATTCTGTGTGGGGGAAGGCATCAGGATGTTAGAGATGCTTAGGTGGGGCATGGCCACAGAAAGGTCGGGACCCACTGGGCTAGACACTTGAGAAGAACAATTAGGTCCATCCAAGCCTCCAGGTGACCTCTTTTCACAGTAAAACGTATGCCCTAGTGCAGTGGTCCACAAACCGCGGCTCGCGAGCCACATGCGGCTCTTTGGCCCCTTGAGTGTGACTCTTCCCCAAAATTTCATTGGTCAAAATGAGGCTTACGACATCCCTTCCCAGTGACCCGAGGGAGGAGGTAACAATGTTTGCGAACAGCCCAGATGACCGCATGGCCATGAGTCCAACATACTAGAAAGTTGGAAAGGACCTAACAGGCCATCTGCTCTGGACTTCTTCCTAAGGGAGACACCTTTTCTGCAGTTCTTGGACCCCTCCCCATGCTCATCCTGGCGGGAGAATTGCCGGGGAGGGACCCTCACTGCTTTGCAAGGAGGCCGTCGTGTTGTGGGCAGTCCTTGTGCACTTGGTTAAAGCCTCTGACAGCCCGAGTGTCTGGGACTTGGTCTCCTCCCTGTGTTTGGTTATGTGGCCCTGGTGCTGTACCTCACGTGGCTGCGTCTGTTTCCCCTTCTGTACACGTGGGTATATGATTACGCTTTTTAAAAGTCGAATTGAGGATTCCATGAAATGAAATAAGGTCTACAAAGCCCCTGTATGGTGGGCATATAATAAAAAACCCAAAAGCTTGTTCCCTTCCTCTTCTCCTGTAGGATTGAATGTGAAAATGTATAGAAAAGTGATTATTATACATGTTAAAAGAATAGTCTGTCAGCACAATTAAAAGATGTAGCAGTATTTGAGCAGAAGGGATTGTGAAGTTTTGGAAGTCCAGTGGCAAAGATGAATACTTAACCAATTGTTCAATCACATCAGACATTTATTTAAAAACTAGAGGTCCGGTGCACAAAATTTGTGAACGGGTAGGGTCCCTAGGTCTGGCCGGCAATCAGGGCTGATCTGCAGGGTGACCGGCAGGGCGATTGGAGGGCTCCTGCTTGCACCCGCCTTGGCTGGCCTGGAGCTGCCTGCTCGCCGGCCCCACCCTTCGCTGCTGCCACCTGTCAGGGCCTGCAGGCAGGGGCAGCTTCTGCATTGAGCATCTGCCCTCTGGTGGTCAGTGCATGTCATAGCAACCGGTTGTTCTGCTGTTTGGTTGATTTGCATATTAGGGTTTTATATAGATAGATAGATGGATATTTATCTTTTCTATATTTTCAATTTGTTGCCTGGAATGCACTCATTTCCCCATCTTTTACTCTAAATTATTCTTCCTATTTTAGTTCCTCCAGTGTTCAATGACAAAAGTAGCCTATGTTTACCCAGATTTTGGTGTTTATCACATGGCATTGCCTATAATTTTACATACCTGGGGGCTATTTTTGAATACCATTCTGTCCATGCTTGTCTTTTTAAATAAATGAATGGGTAACTTATGGGAAGTGTTTGTTGCTATCTCTAGCACTTAGTAAGTCCTCAGCAAAGAGCCACTAGTCTCCTTTCCCCTTGGGTATCCTTGGAGGACACCGGACCGCCAGTTCTTATGGTTTAAGTTCAATATGCTAAACAAAATTCAGAGACATGTTGCTTGTCAATGTCCTTCATAAAACAGTACCATCATTTAGGACAAATGGCTCAGAGGACACCTGGCTATTCCGTGTGAGTTATGATGATCTAGCAAAGCAATGGCTATTTGAAGAATGGCTAAAGGCATTCAAGAACAGTGGGTAGGCAGAAACTACAACAGGGTCGAGAGAATGCCACATGGGAAGGGGCAAATTCCTTTCTGAATTTTAAAAAGAACGGAGGTTAACTTAAAGAGTGCTTCCCTCCAGAAATACTTGTTGAATGATGCAACATTTTACAACTTACTAAATTAATTGGACAATGAATCTGGAGAGCTATACTGAATTACCACTTTGAAAAAAACCCAAAACAGAAAATACACACTCAGTTCAATGAATTACCTTATACTGTACTAGAGGCCTGGTGCATGAAATCTGTGCACAGGTAGGGCCCCTAGGCCTGGCTGGCGATCAGGGCCGATCGGGGCCTTTCAGCTGCCAGTCAGGGCCTCCCTTACCCAGCTGCCGGCTGCTGGCTGGGGCTTTCCTTCATTCTGTGCCACCCCCAGTGGTCAGTGCACATCATAGCGAACAATCAAACTCCCGTCTCCCAGTCGAACTCCCGAGGGGACAATTAGGCTTTTATATATATATATACACTAGAGGCCCAGTGCACAACATTCGTGCACTTGGGGGGGTGTCCCTCAGCCCAGCCTGTGCCCACTCCCAGTCATCAGTCAGACATCCTAACGCTGCCACGGAGACGGGAGAGGCTCCCTCCAATGCCACTGCGCTCACCAGCCATGAGCCCAGCTCTGGCTGAGCGGTGTTCCCCTTGTGGGAGCGCACTGATCACCAGGGGGCAACTCCTGCATTGATCATCTTCCCCCTTTCAGAGAGGAAGGGAGAGGGAGAGAGAGAAACATCAATGATGAGAGAATCATGCATCGGCTGCTTCCTGCACACCCACTACTGGGGATTGAGCCCGCAACCTGGGCCTGTGCCCTTGACTGGAATCGAAGCTGGGACCCTTCAGTCCGCAGGTTGACGCTCTACCCACTGAGCCAAACCAGCGAGAGCCCGTCCCACCTTTAAATCCGCTCTGTCCCTCTCCCAGATTCCTGCGGTTGAACTTGTGAAGCTCACCTAGCCGAGGGTGCAACCTCACCGTAGTTTGAACAAGTCACACAGCTGTTGGGAGATCGGGTGTAGGAACCTCACCTCTGAGGCCCAGGCTCTTTCCATGGGCTCCTCCCTACTGTCCCTACAGGCCCACTGCTCTCCAGTTCACCACGTTGGGCAGAATTTAGTTCAGTCTGACGTTCAACACACGCGACTTCTGTCTTCTGCTCTAAATCTCCGGACGTTTTATGGACCAATAATGTCCACTGTGTACCTGGACTGGCCTGGTAATTAGTACGGACCTCTTTCCAGGACCTTCTCCATACAGAGGTCACCTCTTTGGGGCACACCTGCCATCCCCGTCCCTCCAGGCTGTGGGTGAAGCCATTGAGTTTTATTTTTTTACTTTTATTTATTTTAAAAAAATATTTTTATTGATTTCAGAGAGGAAGGGAGAGAGAGAGAGAGAGAAACCTCAGTGATGAGAGCGAATCATTGATCGGCTGCCTCCTCCACGCCCTCTCCTGGGGATCGAGCCTGCAACCCAGGCACATGCCCTTGACTGAAGTCGAACTTGGGACCCTTCAGTCCACAGGCCGACGCTCTATCCACTGAGCCAAACCGGCCAGGGCTATTTTTTTATTTTTTAATCCTCACTTGAGGATATTTTTCCATTGATTTTAGAGAGAGTGGAAGGGGGAGGGAAAGACAGAAATATCGATGTGAGAGAAACACATCGATTGTTTGCCTCCTGCACGAGCCCTGACCAGGGCCCAGGCCAAGGAGGAGCCCGCAACCGGGCTTGTGCCCTTGACTGGAATCGAACCCGGGACACTTCTGTCCGCAAGCTGAGGCTCTATCCACTGAGCTACACTGGCCAGGGCCCGCTGAGTTTTAATTAGCCGCGGGCCCAGGGAAGCTTGGTGCGATTTTCAGGGCAGCATTTGATGGAGGGGAAATCAGGGAGGTGACACATCGACTTTGATTAAAGACCTGTGATGAATTGAGATAAAAACTGACAGTTCAGCCGAAACCGGTTTGGCTCAGTGGATAGAGCGTCGGCCTGCGGACTGAAGGGTCCCAGGTTCGATTCCGGTCAAGGGCATGTACCTGGGTTTCGGGCACATCCCCAGTAGGAGGTGTGCAGGAGGCAGCTGATCGATGTTTCTCTCTCATCAATGTTTCTAACTCTCTATCTCTCTCCCTTCCTCTCTGTAAAAAATCAATAAAAAATATTTTAAAAAAAAAACTAAAAACAAACCAAAAAAAAAAAAAAAAACTGACAGTTCATTTCTTCTAGACAAGCTCATCTTGTGGCCCAAACTTGAAGTTGAGTTGTCTTCTCATTTGGTTGGTGAGTCAGGGGGAGAGGAAGTGGTCCCCACAATGGAAATGGTAGCCCTGAAAAAATTTGCTGTACTTTCTCTCTCAAGTCACGAATATTTCATCGGACATGGATTCGTGAGATGACTGAGTGGACTTACAATCCTTTCCCAGGTTTTCATCCTAACAGAAGCCCCCCCCCCCCCCCCCCGCCCACACACCCTCCCAGGTTCAGTAACACATTGAGTCCTTGCACTGTGGCTCACCTCTGGGGAGCCCCGTCCATGTCCATGGTGGACCCTGACCTCCCCTTAAGCTCATTAACTGCTGTGCTCACCCTTAAGCCAGTGGGAAAATGCCTCTTTGTAATTAAAACCAAAACCAAAACACCCAAACACAAAACAAAACAAGGAGAAAGCTTGATAGATAGCAACATACATAGAGTAACAAATGTGCTCTGAAAACCAACACAAAAAGTGTGATTCCCACCCCCCCTAATTAAGCTGACATCCTCTTTAAAAAAAAAGGAAACATGCCCTAGCTGGTTTTGCTCAATGGTTAGAGCGTTGCCTGTGGGCTAAAGGGTCCCGCGTTCGATTCCGGTTAAGGGCACGTATCTTGGTTGCAGGCTCCACCCCCGGCCCGGGCCCTGGTTGGGGCACGTGCAGGAGGCAACCAATGGATGTGTTTCTCTCACATCAATGTTTCTCTCTGTCTTTCCCTCTCTCTTCCACTCTCTCTAAAAAAATCAATGGAAAAATATCCTCGGGTGAGGATGAACAACAACCACAAAAGAAAGAAAACAAATCTAAGTGATGATTGTCTTTTCTTTGATTGTCAAAAGTGAAATAAATAACAGGAAAGCAGTAATTCACCAGACGGTAAACTAGAATACTGTTAATTATTCTCAGAACACACACACACACACACACATACACACACACACACACACACACACACGCCTGCTTTGATGGGAAAAATCTCCCAGGGGAAGTGACTTACTACAGCCGGGGGCCTCAGGCTCTGGTCCATGTGGACGTGGAGAGGGCAGAGGAGGAGCAGCCGGGAAGTAACAGCCTGTTATCAGTAGATGGGAGTAGAGGAACGCAGATGGAGCCAGCCGGCAGCCGGCCTCCGCGTCCCCAAGCCCTGGCTCGCATACTCCTTTATGAGTCAGCCCAGGGGAGAAAGGAAAGGTAGTCCAGAGGCTGTGAATCATATGCGATGGACAGTCCGATCCCTGTCACACTGGGACCTGGGAGACCCCAGAACTGACAGGCCAGCTCAGGGTGCCGTGTTTCCGGCCAAGTTGTGCATTTTATTTTACACTTTAATTTGGTGAGGAAATGATAACATGGCCATGTCTAGGTTTATTTCTCACTACCCTGCTGTGTGTTCTTTTCCTGATTCCTCTCTTCTCATCTTCTTCCCCCCTCTTTCCTGTAGCGTCAGTGACTTCCGTAGCCTTTTTGGAGTGGCGTGAAGTGTAACTAAACATTTTAAAAGTGGCTGTCAGTGTTCCGATGGAGTGTCTGACCGTCATACTTTTCCCTCTAAGTAAGGGAGGAAATGGCGTCATAACATTTCTAGGACAGTCTACATTCTTGGGAAGGCAGTCAGGTGCCATTTAAAGTATTGTTTTGGTGCTAGTTAAAATATTATTCTAGCATAGCTACTATATAATAAATTCAGATGTAAGACTCGACCATGCTGCTTATCTCCTGGCATATTTGTCAACAACGGCGAATAAAAATATTCTCTTCTAATTAACTAATTAAGCAAGGGTGCAAAACAAATGTGTTTCAATCCCACCTGAAAATTATTCAGAAAGTGAAAATATGACTTATCCTCAGCCATTTATTTATTTTTTTTCCTGAAAAAAAAAAAAAACTAAACTCAGGACATACTTGAAGGGGGAAAGGACACATCCTGGAAAAGATTCCAGCTTTCAAATTACGAGCAATGAGCCCCAACCAGTTTGGCTCAGTGGATAGAGCATCGGCCTGCGGACTGAAGGGTCCCAGGTTCGATTCCGGTCAAGGGCATGTACCTTGGTTGCGGGCACATCCCCAGTAGCAGGTATGCAGGAGGCAGCTGATCGATGTTTCTCTCTCATCGATGTTTCTAACTCTCTATCCCTCTCTCTTCCTCTCTGTAAAAATCAATAAAATATGTATTTTTTTAAAAATACGAGCAATGAGCTATAGGGGCAAACTCCACCACAGTGACCGAGCGCAAACGTGCAAAACAGTGCGCACGCGCAAGAACCCGGCTGCAGGTGGTCCAGGGGGCCTCCGTCCCGAATAACAACTTGGGGTACTTGAGATGAGGTCATTGCATGTTCCGATCTCTCCCCTCACCCAATCGGACATGCAGACGATCCGGCTGCAGCAAAGCGCTCAGGCCCCCGGTTCCCTCCTGCAGGTGTTGGCATGCTGCGAGTGTGGGCACGTATCTGCATTCACGCCAACTCGCCCAGGCTTCGCTTCCCGGCAACGCGATCTCTGTCCCCTGAGAACAAAAAGAGAAACAGCTTCTTTTTTTTTTAAAGTATATTTTATTGGTTTTTTACAGAGAGGAAGAGAGAGGGATAGACAGTTAGAAACATCGATCAGCTGCCTCCTGCACACCCCCTACTGGGGATGTGCCCGCAACCAAGGTACATGCCCTTGACTGGAATCGAACCTGGGATGCTGGGACCCTTCAGTCCGAAGGCTGATGCTCTATCCACTTAGCCAAACCGGTTAGGGTGAGAAACAGCTTCTTCATGGGGATGATCTTCGTAGCGTTGCCGGGCCTGTTTCCCCGTAGTTTTCTCTGACCCGACCTATCATGAAAGTGGGGGCCGGGGATGAGGAGGTGCCTGTTAGAGGGGGTTCTCAGAGGAGATTGGCTGTGCGCTGGGGTACATTCCCCTCAGCAGGGGCCCCTTTAGAATGTATGACTGTGACTGTAATATTTTGCCTGGGTGCGTGTGTCTCCTGAACCCCGCATTTCAGACATTAGTTGCGTTTCTGTCACTCCCCCATTGGGCGGCTGCTAAGTACAGGCTAGACTAGACTCTGATCCTATGGGGCAGCGGTTCTCAACCTTCCTAATGCCTTGACCCTTTCATACAGTTCCTCATGTTGTGGTGACCCCCAACCATAAAATTATTTTCGTTGCTACCTCATAACTGTCATTTTGCTACTGTTATGAATCGTCATGTAAATATCTGATAGGCAGGATGTATTTTCATTGTTCCAAATTGAACATAATTAAAGCATAGTGATTCATCACAAAAACAATGTGTAATTATATATGTGTTTTCCGATGGTCTTAGGTGACCCCTGTGAAAGGGTCGTTCGACCCCCAAAGGGGTCACGACCCACAGGTTGAGAACCGCTGCTATGGGGATGGTAGCTAGGAGCACAGACCCCGGGTTCTTTACTGTCAGTTGAATATTCCAGTTTTGGCCATTTAGATGTTAAAACACTCCAGGCACAGGGAATTCAGTCTGCTTGCATTTGACCAGTAGCAGATCTGGTATTATTACCTCCATGCCACAGGTGAGCGTCCTAAGGCTGAGCCATGCGGCCCAGTGACTTTCCCAAGGTCAAGAACACGGGTGTAGCATGGCCAGGATTAAACGTGCGTCTCTCTGAACCCAGTGCTTACTCCTGCTCTACTCCTCCACGTGTGCACACCCTTTAATGCAAGGTCGTGTTTGAAGACAGGGCCTCTTAGACACCAGACTGTTCACTGGTGACTTCCAGTTTTGCGTGCTGCTCCCTGATAATGCTACTCTTCTGGACCAAGCCTCTGGCGAGTTCCTCAGATGTGCCTCACTTCTGCTTTCTCAGGGGCCCCAAAGCATGGCATTGGCTCTAGAATGCAGTGGGGCTCTAGAATGTAATTAGCTCTAGAATGCAATGGGGATCTGGAATGTAATTAGCTCTAGAATGCAATGGGGCTATAGAATGTAATTAACTCTAGCATGCAACGGGGCCCTAAATGTAATGGGACTCTAGAATGCAATTGGCTCTAGAATACAAGGGAGCTCTAGAATGTAATTAGCTCTAGAATGCAATGGGGCTTTAGAATGTAATTAGCTCTAGAACGCAAGGGGGCTCTAGAATGTAAGTGGCTCTAGAATGGAGCTCTGGGCAGAGGCTGACAGGACCCTGGTGGAGCCCAGTTGTTGCTCTGGGGAATCTCATTCTGTTTCTGCCTCTAATGAACAGAGAGGCCTAGAGAAGTTCTTTTTTTTTTTTAAATATATTTTATTGATTTTTTACAGAGAGGAAGGGAGAGAGATAGAAAGTTAGAAACATCGATCAGCTGCCTCCTGCACATGCCCCACTGGGGATGTGCCCCGCAACCCAGGCACATGACCCTGACCGGAATCGAACCTGGGACCTTTCAGTCCGCAGGCCGACGCTCTATCCACTGAGCCAAACCGGTTTCGCTAGAGAAGTTCTTTTACCTGGGAGCTGTCATATTTCTCACCTGTGAATCCAGGGGCTGAGGACAGCTGATCTTTAAGCTTTTCTCTGGCTTAGAAACAATTGGTAATATTACTTACTCGTGCTTCCCACCAGTACGGGTGGGTAACCGCTCTCTGCATATCAAACTGACTTTTTTTTTCTTTTTCTTTTTTTTCACTATCTGACTTTTTTTGTGATCTCCACAGCAGCAGTAAAATCTCTGTGCGTGGCATTTTCCCAATGCGCAGCAGCGACGAGCGATTTATATTTGAGACCAGTCGCCCATCCCATTAAAGAAAAAAAGGTGTCAGGTATCCCCCATGTAAAATGCTGATGAGCCGGATTAACTGTCCAAAAGTGCTCTACGCACACACTCCCACGTAACCGCCAAGCAGAGCGCGGCCGGCTACAGCGTGTGCAGAGCGGGAGCTGACACCAGGCATATTTGAACACCATGAGATATGGTATCACTGGGGACAGCGAGTGAGTTCAGCTAATAATGAGTGACATATCCCATAAAATACCATTACACAGCGCTTAGGCCCCAAGAATGATGACATAATTATTAGGAGGCTGGGAGATTAAGATACAATTTTTAAAAAAAAACAACATGACAGGGGAGGGTGTAATTGGGGAGACAAAATACACAGGAAGTTGGCAATTTACATGTCAAAATACCTTTTTCATGTTTTGATTGGATTAGACGCTGCCTTTCCACTCCATTTATCCTGGCTTCAATTAGAGGCAGCCCAAGTGACATCTCGCGTTCATATTCTTGACACACGCGGCTCCGAGGCACTTTCTAATGCTAACCGACAGGAAGGGGGAGAGGGAAAGTCGGTTTTGCCTCTGTCATGCACTTTTTACTTAACCCCTAATTTGTTTCTAAATGAGCCTGTCACTGCGGTGCACGTGGCTTTGTGCTTGGGCCGGGCAGCCTGGTTCTGGGGCAAGCTCTTGTCATAACTTCATGTGCGCCGACCCCGCAGGCTGGTGGGGAGACAGACTCCAAAACTGAGCAGGGCTGGGAAGGAAGCTGTGGACTTCTTGCCCTCTAGGCAGTTTGGCTCAGTGGATAGAGCATCCGCCTGCGGACCAAAGGGTCCCGGGTTCGATTCCGGTCAAGGGCACCGTACCATGGTTGCAGGCTTCTCCCCGGCCCGGGCCCTGGTCGGGGCTCGTGCAGGAGGCAACCAATCGATGTGTTTCTCTCACATCGATGTTTCTCTGTCTTTCCCACTCTCTCTAAAAACTAATGGAAAAATATCCTCAGGTGAGGATTAACAACAATAAAAAAACCACACAATAAAAAACCCGTGGACTTCTTTTTTTAAAATATATATTTTTTTGTTGATTTCAGAGAGGAAGGGAGAGGGAGAAAGGGATTAGAAACATCATTGATGAGAGAGAATCATTGATCAGCTGCCTCCTGCAGGCCCCACACTGGGGATCAGCCTGCAACCCAGGCTGTGCCCTTGACTGGCATTGAACCTGGGACCCTTCAGTCCGCAGGCACATGCTCTATCCATTGAGCCAAACCAGCCAGGGCTGTGGACTTCTTCTTGAACAGGACAGGATAAAAACATATGTAGAGATGCCAAGGATATATTCTCAGCATCATTTTTCCCCCCCACAGGGTCAATGTCAAGCATAATCGCTGCAAACATGGGGTGGCCAACACTTCCCCTAATTTCCTTTGTTCCTTTCTTCCTGGGTTTTGCCTGGAGACATTCTCTATGCATTCAATGGAGGGTGGGGGTGGGAAGAGTGGGGGGTGGGAGTGGGGGTGGAGCCGGTAAATCCTAAGGTTTTCATTTGCCTTGGATCCCTGGTACCTCCTCTCAGAGACCAGACAGCCCAAGGCTAACCTGAAAACCGCCAGCGAAATATTTAGGTCAACTCCTTTTCACTCCAGAGAGTCTAGCTCCTACCAATCTGAAGGCATGAGGTCCCCTGCTGGCAATTCTAATTACCTGTGAGATGAAAGATATTATTCCTGGTGTATGTTCATCTGTGTGATGGACGAGCCTTGCTTTGCTTTTATCAATTTTGATGATTTTCTTTTTTTTTTTTTAAATATACTTCATTGGTTTTTTACAGAGAGGAAGGGAGAGGGATAGAGAGTTAGAAACATCGATGAGAGAGAAACATCGATCAGCTGCTTCCTGCACGTCCCCCACTGGGGATGTGCCCCCAACCAAGGTACATGCCCTTGGCCGGAATCGAACCTGGGACCCTTCAGTCCGCAGGCCGACGCTCTATCCACTGAGCCAAACCGGTTAGGGCTTGATGGTTTTCTTTACATTGAGTGCGATGCTGCTGCTACTTCTAGGTACATTTCAGAATATGCTGGCAAAGAGTAGCCTCTTAAGACCCTTAGATATTATCCTGGGCGACTGGTGAGTATGCCCACTGTTACTACCCATCATGGTGAGGCTGTAGCTTCAAGGCCAAGACGGAGCTCAAATAAACCCCCGGGCAAACAAAAGCCACCCGGTAGAAGCAAACATTTCTTACCCACAGCCATTCTCTTGGTCCCCATGACCTCACCTGCTTACTGGTCCTCCATCAAGTTTTGTTTATTTATTTATTTACTTACTTACTTACTTACTTTCTTACTTACTAGAGGCCCAGCACGCAGGAAACTGTGTGCGCGTAGCTCGCTTCTGCTTGCCTCAACTGGCTGTCCTGCCCATCCTCACTCATAGCTCGCTCCCTGCCCCGCCCACCGAGAGAGCCTGCTCCTTTGGTTGTGACGGGGTGACGGCCACAGGCCTTTTTCTATATTTGGTTGTGACGGCTTATGGCATGATGGCCACAGGCCTTTTATAGAAGAGATTTATTTATTTATCCTCACCCGAGGATATTTTTTCCATTGATTTTTAGAGAGAGAGAGTGGAAGAGAGAGGGAAAGTCAGAGAGGAATACTGATAGAAGAGAAACACATCAATTGGTTGCCTCCTGCATGCACCCCGCCGACCATGGACCCGGCCGGGGAGGAGCCTGCAACCGAGGTACATGTCCTCGACTGGAATCGAACCTGGGACCCTTCAGTCCACAGGCTGATGCTCTATCCACTGAGCCAGACCAGCCAGGGCATTGATCAACAGTTTTAAACTGGGTATCGTTTATTGGAGTCACTGAGTGGTTGATTTGAGAAACCTCTTGAGATGATCAAGATAAAGGGACCTCTTCATAGGGAAGTTGTTCTGTATCCTGGGAGGCAGCAGAGTTGGGGGGCTCAGACAGCCCTGCTTCAGATCCCCTGTTGCCATTCACGCTCCCTTGGACTGGACTGGATGCAAGCACCCTGACCCTCGGTTTCCCCATCTGTCAGTTGGATACAGTAGAGCGCCGACCTCACACTGCTGAAATGAGGGGTGAATGAAATAGGACGTGAGATGCTGGCCAGGGGTCTGAGGAGTGCAGGTTGCTGAGGTCAAGGTTCTCCACAGAGGAGTGACCTTCGCAGACATGCCTCCCAAGCGCCTCTCTCCTTGGCCTCTCAAGGACCAAGGCCAGGGGCTGGGCAGAGGGTCCCAGGCCCCTGACCAGTGACAGGAAGTGCCCACCGGGACGCCAGGTCCTGCCTGGCAACCAGAGTCTCAGAAGAAAAAAATCAAAAAGAGAAAGTCCCAAAAGAAATAAAATGAAATAGGCCAAAGAAATTTCTTCAGGCAGATTGATTAGCGATAAAGAGGGTCTAGAAAAATTGTTGACTTTTTAAAGAATATATATTTTTACTTAGAAGCCCAGTGCACGGAATTCGTGCACTGGTCGGGGGCGTGGCCTGTGGGAATCGGCCTGCTGTGGGAGCACCTCTCATCCTGGTCAGCCGAGTAGTGCTCCCACTGTGGGAGCCCACTGACCACCAGGGGGCAGCTCCTGCATTGAGTGTCTGCCTCCTGGTGGTCAGTGCGCATCATAGCAACTGGTCGACCGGTTGTTCTGCTGTTCGGTTGCTGGGCTTTTATTATATAGGATGGATTTCAGAGAGGAAGGGAGAGGGAGAGAGAGATAGAAACATTGATGATGAGAATCATGGATTGGCTGCCTCCTGCACGCCCCACACTGGGGATTGAGCCCGCATCCTGATCATGTGCCCTGACTGGGAATCGAACCATGATCTCCTGGTTTGTAGGTCGATGTTTAACCACAGGGCCATGCTGGCCGGGCCAGAATGTGCTGTTTTTGGTTCTGATAATGTTGGTTTGAGTTCTCCCTTTTACCGTCTTCCCCTTGCTGACAGCTTCCATCATTGTCATAAATATGGGTTGCTAGAGTCAATTAAATATGCAAGAGGAACAGCATACATTTCAGGGGGAAGTAATGGTTGTTACACCTTAGAGCAGCTTAATGAGTACACGAATCAGCAAACCTTCGCCGTCATTTTCTCCTAATAGCCATCAAAATCTCTGTAAACCTACCGCACAACACATAACATCTTGTTCCAGGATTTGCTTAAAAAAAAAAAATCAATGCATACCTAAGTTATTTGTGTCAAAACTCATTTATTTTCACAATAACACGGACTGTCAAACCTGACACCCTGCTAATAACATCTAGTGTATTTCCATATTATTCAAATATTTCCTGGTATGAAATGGGGACTTTTACTCACCCCGCCCCGCTCACCGGGCGGCATGCATTAGCTCAGTTCACACCGCCAGAGAGGGGTTACCTGTGGCAACTAATTATGCCACCCTTTATGCATATTAATGAGTCTGTGAGCAGCCACTCTCCGCTCTGCAGTGAGGAAAAACAATTCCAGCCTAAATGGGAAACCGATTACAGGCCGAACAGAGAGAGCCGCAGAGCGATTTGTGATAATTTTCCATTTTTGATGTCCCTAGGTGCGTGCGTTTAATATTGCCGCCGTAACACGGCCCCACAAACTCCGTGGCTTAACACACGGATTTGGTATCTGACAGTCCCGGGGGTCAGAAGTGCCGTGCGGTCTCACCGGGCTGAGATTAAGGTGTCGGAGGAGCTGCGTCTCTTTCTAGAAGCTTCCGGGGTGAATGTTTCCCCCCTTTTCCAGCTTGGCAAGGGAGACACTCAAGCCTCTTGACTTCAACTCAGCTCCCAGGGATAAAGGAGGCTTCAGCCATGATTGACAGCCTCTTAATTAGGAGCTTAACACATGGCTGCCACGAATAGATTTTATTTTCTATCAAGAAAACCCATGTGGACCCATTGCCTACCTTGTCCTGAGCGCCGGGCTGTTCTTTGGGGACCATTATTTTATTTATTCCATTTGAGAGAGGTAATATAGATAAACTAGAGGTCTGGTGAATGAAATTCATGCACGGGGGGAGGGGTGTGTCCCTCAGCCCAGCCTGCACCCTCTCCAATCTGTGACCGCTGGCTCCTAACTGCTCACCTGCTTGCCATCCTGATCGCCCCCAACCACTCCCCTGCAGGCCTGATCGCCCCCAACTGCCCTCCCCTGCCGGCCTGATCACCCCCACTGCTCTCCCCTGCTGGCTGATCGCCCCCAACTGCCTCCCCTGCCAGCCTGATCACCCCCACTGCTCTCCCCTGCTGGCTGATCGCCCCCAACTGCCTCCCCTGACAGCCTGATCGCCCCTAACTGCTTGCTCCCCTGCCACCCTGCTCGCCCCTAACCACCTCTGCCTCGGCCCCCGCCACCGTGCCTTTGTCCAGAAGGAAGTCGGATGTCCGGAAGATGTCCGGATGACCTGGTCTAATTAGCATATTACCCTTTTATTAGTATAGATGGATGCTACCCTTGGCCCCATTTTATAGATGAAGAAATAGAGGCCTGGGAAGGTGAAGGATTTTCCCAGTGCCTCTTGTATGTGTTGCAGCAAAATCTATGTCCGGAACGTAGCTGCCTAAAGCCACTGCTGTTACGACCAGGAGTTTGTGGGCCAGGGATCCAGACAGACAGAGTAGGGTGGCTGCTCTGCTCCTCACTGGGGGGCCTCAGCTAGTTTGGCTCAGTGATTGGAGGCAACTCGTCTGGTGGTTTGATTCCTGTTGTCTGTCAGATTCCTTGGCCCTGGACCTTCGTCTCACGGTCCATGAAGCAGAAACCCAGAATGCTGTGGCAGAACGCACAGGAAGATGATCAGCCAGCACTCTGAGGGAGGGAAGTTTAACCTTTATTTCACAGATCTCCTAGTCCAGGGGAATTCCGGACCCAAAGCCTGGACTGAACTCATGGGGAGGCTCTGGCCTCTATATCTCCTCCTGGCCGGCCCCTGAGGGTCCCTGCAGCTCTGCCCAAGTCAGCTGTGGTGGGGCCCTGGGGATAGGATCTGTAGCTCTGCCCAAGTCAGCAGAGTGGGGAGGTAAGACTACAGTTTTAACCAGATACTGAACTAGGTTGCAAGCGGCCCCCCCTCTGCCCCCCAATTTTCCTTTTCAAGACCACAAAGACAGGGACCCCTTTCATCCTCCTGGGAAACGCTGTTGGGCCTCAGTTCCCCTGCCAGGACTGCACCTCCATGGACGCCGGGTACTGGAGGAGATACGAGC
>NW_005871543.1:122700-131112 GCF_000147115.1 Myotis lucifugus
TCCAGGGGAAGGGGGCCGGGGTCACAAGATGCTGGGGACCACTGGGGGGGCGGGGGGGGGCCTGGGACCACAGTCCAGTGCGGGGATGTGTCCGTGTGGGGCCGGAGCTGGGAGCTGGGAGTGCCCGGTGCTCTCCCGGGGGCAGGGAGATCCATCTTGGGTTGGGGGCTGGCGGGACTTGGGCACAGATGTGGCTCTCCTGCATCATCTGTTTTGCTTTCTCTATAAATACGCCTCTCTGAACGCCGACGGGGGGACATGGGGAAATGACCCCCCCCCCAAAAGCACACACACACACACACACAGCACACTGACTATGGGCACAAAAGGCTTGATTTACAACCAGCCTTGCAGCCCAATGAAAACGATGCACTTTTTTAAAGACAGTTGGCCGAACCAACGTTTTGAAAAGGCAACAGGTGATCGCAAGGACTGTAGCTGTTTTTCGAAAGCACTTACCAGCCGGTGGGCAGGTGTTCTGAGAACGTTCTCGGGCGTTTGGAGGTGGAGCTGGAGATGGGACGGCTCCACAGGGATGAGTTCCAGGTGCGGCCGGGCTGTTTGGAGAAAGTGCAGACTCTCAACCTGCTTCTGCCGTGTGCTGTGGGCCTGGGGTGAGCTTCCCACGTCCCCCCTAGATCTTGTCCATTTCACAAGGCCCGTCCTCTGTCAGGACCCGGTTTGGGGGGGGGAGGAGGGGGCTGAAACACCCTTCGGGGCCTCCCCACCAACAGAAGCAGATAGTCTCTTGACCAACATGTCAAACTCAAAGGCTCACCCGGGCCCAATAAACAAGGTTTACGTGGATGTGGCCGCAAAAAAGCAAATGCTTCCATGTTCATAGAAACGTAGGTTTGTTTCGATAGAGACATACTGAACGCAAAGGGCTGAGATAAGTGAGTGATCGTTACCATAAAATCATAGAACAGTTTAATAAAAATTAATATTTTTTTCTTGAACATTCACTCACCAGACACTGAGTAACTGCACAAATGAATAAACGTCACGCAAATAAACCTATTTTTCTTGTTCTCCGAAAGCGACATATTTCCTGTTGCGCACACCAAACAAGTCAGTCCAGGACGAATGACGTGGCGATGGGCTGCTAAAATATTCGCTGCTGGTATTAGTGGGGAGAAATGGTGCGCCTGCGCGTAAGGCGTTTAAGGGAAATGAATGCAGCTCGATGATAGTAATCAGTCATCAGCGAATGTTGTAGTTCGTTATTAATAATTATGTGTAACAGGATATTGTAAAAATTAAGTGGCGGAATTTTTATTAAAATGTTTCTGACATACCATTATATTGGCTGGGCCGCAAAAATATTCCTCGTGGGCCGCATGCGGCCCGCGGGCCGCGAGTTTGACATGCCTGCTCTGAGGGTGCGGGGCATTCTCGTCTTGTGGCTTCTGTGAGTCTCAGAGACGCTCAGATTTCCTCTTGCTGGTGGTGGTCGCTGAGAAGCATCTGATAGAGCTTAGGGCTCATGGTTCATGGATGTGTAGCATCTCCAAGACAGATGTTTTGTGCTCGATGCCATTATTTTTCATTCCTCTTTCCTCCTCTTGTAGCTCTGAGCTGTCTCTCTGCTTATGCTCATATTGTAGCATAGGTTTCTACTTACTTTTATTCTTTTTTAAAAATATATTTTATTGATTTCTTACAAAGAGGAAGGGAGAGGGATAGAGAGTTAGAAACATCGATGAGAGAGAAACATTGATCAGCCGCCTCCTGCACACTCCCTACTGGGGATGTGCCCGCAACCAAGGTACATGCCCTTGACCGGAATCGAACCTGGGACCCTTCAGTCCGCAGGTCGACACTCTGTCCACTGAGCCAAACCGGTTAGGGCTTGCTTTTATTTTTATGTTAATCCTCGCCTGAGGATATTTTCCCATTGATTTTTAGGGAGAGGGGGAGAGAGAGGGAAAAACAGAGAGAAACATCCACGTGAGAGAAACACATCGATTGGTTGCCTCCTGCATGAGCTCCGACTAGAGCCCAGGCCAGGGAGGAGCCTGCACCTGAGGTACATGCCCTTGACCGGAATCGAACCCGGGACCCTTTGGTCTGCAGCCGGATGCTCTATCCACTGAGCCACACTGGCCAGGGCTAGCATAGGTTTTTATCAGCTTCATGGAATTCTATGTCTGTACTCCCCTGGGGGGGGGGGGCCTGTCCACCTAAGACATGGACTGTAGCTGGTGCAGAAAGCTGTGCCCTCCTCTCCTCCCTCCCTATCCTTTTGTCTCATGTCCCCCCGGAAACCAATCTGGGAATTCTGATGCCTCTTTCACCCTCCTTTTACCTAAAATGTTAGACTCAGCCAGTCTCTGTGTTCATTTCAGTGGATGGAACCCCAGGCCAGGGGCCAACACATGGGAGAGAGAACTTGCAGGAGGCGGCGAATGTCTACACTTGATTTAGACTCAGGCTGGGCTCACACAACACCACCTGGATGGACGTGGAAAAAAAAGCAAAAAAAAAAAAAGAGCTTTTAAAAGGCTCTTTGGAAATACACTGACATTGGGGGCCAGAGGGGCCACGGGTGTGGGGTGCGTGTCCTGGGGCTCGCATGCTCCTGGCCTTTCTGTTCCGACAAAGGCCACGGCGAGAGTCACGCGCGGCCTGGTGTTCTCCGGTCGCTCACACACCGCTCACCTTCTCGGAGACCCGCTTCCCTGCCCTTTCATCATTTTTATGGCTTTTCCCTGGAGCATCTCCAGGTCTTGACATTTCTCTTAAAATGAAGAGGCCACAAACTGGGTAAAGAACGCTAATGAGGAGAGGAATAATGTGGAGTCCATTAGGAGAATTAATTCCTGGCCCCTGCATAGGCGGCTAATTCATCCCAGCTTCGCCAGGCACGTCCGGGAAGCTCCCTCGCGTCCAGACCGGGGTCCTCCCTGACCCTCGGTCCTTTCTTCGCTGCACCGCTCCCCGGCCCACCGTGTTGCACTCCTACCTCCGTGGTTTGGCCTTTGCTCCTGCTCAGGCTACCTAACCCCAGTGTCTCCATCTGCTTCGAGTAGAGCTCTTTTATTTTAAATCTTGCCTGGAATTGAATCTCACTGAACATCCTGCAGACTCCCCAGGATTGCATCCAGCTCATAAGCAAATGGACTCAAAGAAGCTGGGTGGGGGTGTGGTCGCCTCAAGGCACTGTACAGCCCTAACCGGTTTGGCGCAGTGGATAGAGTGTTGGTGTGCGGAATGAAGGGTCCCGGGTTTGATTCCGGTCAAGGGCAGGTACCTCGGTTGCAGGGTCCTCCCTGGCCTGGGCCCTGGTCAGAGTTCGTGCAGGAGGCAACCAATCGATGTGTGTCTCTCACATCGATATTTCTCTCTGTCTTTCCCTCTCTCTTCCACTCTCTCTAAAAGTCAATGGAAAAATATCTTCAGGTGAGGATTTAAAATAAATTTTAAAAAAGCCCTAGCTGGTGTGGCTCAGTGGATGGAGCATCCGCCTATGGACTGAAGGGTCCCAGGTTCAATTCCAGCCAAGGGCACATGCCTGGGTTGCAGGCTCGATTCCCAGTGGGGGGTGTGCAAGAGGCAGCCAATCAGTGATTCTCTCACATCACTGATGTTTCTCCCTCTCTATCCCTCTCCCTTCCTGTCTGCAATCAATAAAAAAATATTTTAAAAAATTTTAAAAAAGACACAGCACAGAGGATGCTAGGAGGGTCTTGCTCTGTCCAGACTGTGTCGTCTTGGGCTGACCCAGACCTACACCAGCAGGCGTGGCCTCACCCCACACCCCACACCCCTGAAATGCTCCCAGGCACCAGGACGCAGGCGTCTTCATGACCCCGTGGCTGGTACGAGGGGCCACTGTGGATCTGTAATAACCAAATGGTGAAAGGCTGCCCTGGGCACCTCTTACTCCAACTGAATGAAAACAGAGAGCATGGCTTTTGGCTGTGACGCAGGGAAGGCCTGTGTGCGTGTGCGCACGTGCACGTGTGGGCTGCAGCGGGATGGGGGGGCGGGGGGGGCTTCCTCTAATAGTGTACAGATGGTGCTTGGAGAATGCAGGTCGTCTCAGGGGCTGGGGAGCAGTCAGGTCAGGTCTGAGCCTCGCCAGCTTGGGGCTGTTGAATATTGAGTTGAGCTGGGTTGTGGGCTTGGGGCCAGACATCTGAGTCCTCACCCCTGCCTCTGGCCTTCAGCCAGCGGTGGGCCCCTTACCGTCCTATCATCTGTGTTTTACAAAAGGATTTTACGTGCATATCGCTAAGGTGGTTGCGAGGATCAAACAAGAGAGTGGGTGTGACGAGGCCTTCTATAGGAATAGGTTTCTACAGTAGGAGGCAAAGCTTCCATATCAGTTCAAATTAGGTTTGGTGGCTCATAAGAGGACAAAACTCCTCCATCAAATACTTCCTGCTCTTGCGAAAGCTCAGAGGTGTGTGTTCCTGGGCAGGGGTGGCAGCTCCATGAAGTTGTCTGCCTCCCAGGCTGCTTCCTCATGGCCCAGAATGGCTGCCAAGGCTCCGGCCATCACATCCTGGTACCGGTCAGCAAGATGATGGGGAAAGGAGGGAGGTGCCTTTCTCATTGAAAGACTTCTTGGAAGTTGCCCAAAGATTTTGCTCCTATGTAGCTGTGCTCACTCACTCCTCCTTGGTGCTGTTATTACCATAAAAATGACTTCTTTACATGTGTGTCCATCAATGCAGACTTATCATTATGACTATGTAGTTTTTGTTTTAAATCAGATAGGAGAAACAGAGCATTATAAACCGAAATAAATTTACATTGTTCTTTATATTTACCTATGGACAGGTGTACCTTATTTCACTGACTTTTGCCTTATTGTGCTTGGCAGATATTTCATCAACATCGAGGCAAGACCCTCCACCAGGCAGGTGCCTACAACTTGCCAATGGCTCAGATACTGGTAAGAATTTTATAGTAACAATTTTTAATTAACGTATGTATATATATTTTTTAATGCTGTTGCAGACATAATAGACTATGGTGGAGTGTAAACATAACTTTTATGTACACTGGGAGACCAAAAAATGCGTGACTTACTTTATTGCGATATTTGCTTTATAGTGATGGTCTGGAACCAAAGCCACAATACCTCTGAGGTATGTCTATAGTTACCTTTCCTGATATACTTTATTTTATTTTTTATCTGGAGATAAAGAATTATTTCCTAATGTCCTTTCGTTTCAGTCCAAAGGACTCCTTGTAGAGCAAGTCTAGCAACAAATTCAGGTTTTGCTGGTGTGGGAATGTCCTAATTTCTTCTTCATTGTTGAAGGATAATTTTGTTGGCTATAGAATTCTTGGTCAGCATTTTTTTTCCTGTTGGCACTGTGAATATGTCATCCAATGTCTTCTGGCCTCCACGGCTTCTGATGAGAAATCAGCTGTTAGTCTTCTGGCCACTGAAGTCTCTACGTGGTTTGCTTGGTGGTCAGCTGATGGGGCAGATTTCCTCAAGTGCCTGGAGCCAGTAAATCTCTAAGAAGGTTTAAATACAAAATAGCCTTTTAAGTAGAGTCTTCCCCCAAAAAAATCACCAGACAGGTCTGACCAGACAGGCCAGGGACCAACAGTTCCTGGAAAAGGAGTCTTTGGCATAGCTCCCCCTGGTGGCTCCTAGGCTGCCCTGGAAGGTGGGTTGTCACTTCTCAAGGCCACTGCAGAGCCAGAGAGTGAGCCATGGGACTAACACAAGCAAAAAACCACCACACTCACTGCTCTTGGCTGTTTTTTTGAAAATACATGCTTTGCCAGTGGCTGGGATCCTTGGATGAATTTCTGGAGTTTTGAAAACAGTTGATTGACACTGTCAGTTTTTGTCAACGTTCTCATTCCTTCTATGAAGAAGAGAATTTTTGGAAGTCTTTACTGCCGACTTTACTCATCAATTTTTTTAAAAAATTAGTCATCAAAACAGTAGTCACGATGAGTTGCCAAAAGAACATAGTTCTGGAGTGTGACTTTTTGGGTCCACTTACTGACTGTGGCCTTTGGCAAGTTACTCAACATCTTTGTGTCTCAGCATTCGCTTACGAATGGGGCATATTGATAATACTCGCTTAATCGGTGGGTCGTGACCATATAAAACAGTGATGGCGAACCTACGACACGCGTGTCAGAGGTGACACGCGAACTCAGTTTTTTGGTTGATTTTTCTTTGTTAAATGGCATTTAAATATATAAAATAAATATCAAACATATAAGTCTTTGTTTTACTATGGTTGCAAATGTCAAAAAATTTCTATATGTGACACGGCACCAGAGTTAAGTTAGGGTTTTTCAAAATGCTGACATGCCGAGCTCAAAAGGTTCGCCATCACTGATATAAAATGAATTAAGATGTGAGGATGCTTAGCACGGAATAAGGATTTGGTGCATCTTAGCTGTTACTACCGTCCCTTTGGACTCTCACCACATTCCTGAGCGGTTAGTAGGGCAACTTCTAAAGTGATGTTGAGAGAAATATCTACTGAAGTCACGGAGGTACGGAGTGGTTGATTCAGCCAACCTTGCAGGATTAGAGATAATAAATGTGAAACTTTGAGCTGGTGCCGATTAGGTGCTCATTAAATGGGAAATACTCCTACTAATTATGGCTCTGGTATCTTCTCCACAGTGGTGCACAGTCCATAGCTTCCTTGAAGATTTCATTTCATTTTTTTAAATAAGAATACTAGAGGCCTGGTGCACAAATTCGTGCACAGGTGGGGTCCGGTCAGCCAGCCCTGATGGGGGCCGATTGGGCGGGGGGAGGGGGGGGACGTGGGAGTTTGGCCGCTGGCCCCACCCCCGATCAGGGTTGCGGGGAGCCAATCTGGTCAGTTGGCTGCTGCAGTGCATGCCATAGCGACCAGTCATCCCGGTCATTCATTGTTCTGGTCGCTTGGCTTTTATATACATAGATGTGTGTTTGGATTCAGAGGTATCTTGTAGCCGGCCTGTGAGTTCTGGTGAAACTTTTCTGTGTCTGATATCTGGGTTTCGGAAGAACTCGAAGACTCAGAGCAAGGGTCGGCCTCGATGGGCCTCCAGGTTGTGGCTACATGGTTGTGGCTACATGGGCCAGCAAGGTTAGCTTGATGTGAGTCCTCAGCACCTTCTGGAAAGTACCATCGCTTCTGAAGACCTTTCGTGGGAGGAGGGACAAGGGAAAGGTCTCTCAAAGCACAGGGAACGGGCGAAAGCGGCCATCACGAGCGGCTGACCGTGGAACGGGTGGCCTGCATCGATGCCCGCTGTGCATCACGGCCGATTCGGTTGCCAGTGTATAATGCTCCCCACGGTTATTTTCCAACCGTTTCCTTTCTTCCTGGCGTTGCTGTAAGTCTTGCCGTAAAATGGCTGTCATGAGCAGAATGGCCATGAAGTGAAACAGGGGAGTTTCAAGGACCCGCCGATTGCCGTGGGGAAGGAAGGGGGCTGAGGGTGCCAGCGAGAAGATAAAGCAAAGGAGGGCGGGGAGCTGAGGGGCCCAATGCCTCCTCTGTCCTAGAGTTTGTCCTGGAGTCAGTTTTAATGGCGAGAAAAGAGAGCACTTCCTGGCTGACACCACCAGGTGGCGCCGTTGAAAACATGTCTCAGAAGGCCCCTTTGGAGAATTAGAAATTAGCAAATCTGTTGGGTTTAGAGGCGGAAACAATACTCGCTTACTTGTGGATGGAGAGTACATGCGAACTTATTATGTTATCCCCTGTACGGTGTGTGTGTGTGTGTGTGTGTGTGTGTGTGTGTGTGTGTGTTGCAGTTTTAGACAACGAAAGAACCTTTTTCTAAAGAGATACAGCTTCGAGGTGGCTGGATTTTGTCAGGGGCAAGTTTGAACTAAGTGATTTAGGGATGCATTGATCTAGCTTCTGATTAATATGAATACGTTTTGTGTTTTCTCTTTTCTTAGCCTCAGACTATATAAGCTTATACTTCCAATTTTCTTATCATCCTCACCAAGAGGTGTGTGTGTGGGGGGAGGGGCGGGGGGAGACAGATGACTAATGGTCCCATTTCACGATTATGAAATTTTAAGCCTGACACACACGGTATCTCTATATATACTATCATGTATTACATATTCTGAACAGCCACCTCCTCCATGCACATCATGACCCTTTTAAAATATATTTTTTTATTGACTTCCGAGAGGAAGGGAAAGGGAGAAAGAGATAGAAACATCAACGATGAGAGAATCATGGATTGGCTGCCTCCTGCACACCCCCCCCCATTGGGGACCAGCCCGAAAACCCAGGCATGTGCCCTGACTGGGGAATTGAACCGTGACCTCCTTGGTTCATAGCTTGACGCTCAACCACTGAGCCACACCAGCTGGGCATATCGTGATACTTTTCATAAATATTGACCTAAATTAGGAAAAAAGCTAATACCGAGAAAGGCTTTTGGAGGAAGGAAATCCCTTGTGCG
>NW_005871543.1:133470-135625 GCF_000147115.1 Myotis lucifugus
TAACACGCTGAGCAAAGGGAATCTTTTTTTTTTTTCCTTTTTGTACTTTCTGTACCAATTTATCCTTTTCAGGGTAGAACAGATTCATTGAATCTGTCTCAGAAGATTAAATTATTTCATTCGTTTACATTCCTGGGAGGTGGAGGGGGGGTGGGCACCTGGCTTCCCATGACAGTGGCACCCAGTTAGGCGGAACCTTGGGCGTGGGCCTGTCACCCCCTCAGGTACCACGCGTGGAGCTATAGACGGACGTGGGACTCGAGTTCACTTAGGAAAGGCCATGGGTAACCTGCCCATTCTTCTGCTAACCCACACAGGCAAGACTGAGGCAAACCACGAACGTGTTATTTTTGCCGCCGGAATAATGCAACCTACCGCCAGGGGGCGCTAGTGATTCAGGATTATTGGAGGCAGAGCCATGTAGCAGGGCATGGGAATCCTGGTGTGTGTGTTTCAAGCTCCTATTTTAACACATTGCGGACCAGTAGTTTCATTGCTAGCTTTACCCAGTGGCCAGATGAGTTTCTATGGAACAAGTACGAAAAACGTTTTACATAAATGTTAAAGGCACGCCTTAACATTAAATACCCATTGCATCCTGAAGTTATGACATGTTCTTACAAGCTACTATCTTTTAAAAGTAGGATACTTTGTAAAACACTGTGTAATATGAAGCGAGAATCCCCGTGATCCGTCCGCAATGTGTTAACATTGAACTTCAAATGAATCATTTAAAATAATTATTTTTGGGGCCCTGGCCGGTTTGGCTCAGTGAATAGAGAGAGCGTCAGCCTGCAGACTGAAGGGTCCCGGGTTCGATTCCCGGTCAAGGGCACATGCCCTGGTTGCGGGCTTGATCCCCAGTAGGGGGCGTGCAGGAGGCAGGCGATCCATGATTCTCTTTCATCATTGATGCTTCTGTCTCTCTATCCCTCTCCCTTCTCTGAAATCAATAAGAATGTTTGTTTAAAAATAATTATTTTTTGTAAGACACCCATATGTGAAACTCCTCCGTCCCATGGGGAAAGAGAATATAATATGGTCACGTGGCATTTGGGGTGGATCACGCTACGAAATGCTTTTCCCTGTGGGCAGCGTTCTTGTGCCAGGGCTTGTCCGAGTTTGTAGAGACGACAACATCTTGGAAGGGAGATGGCGAGGTGTGTTCCAGGCAGCAGTGGCAGAGTTGCCTGAGATTAAACGTGTGTGTGTGTGTGTGTGTTTATTACCCTTTAAAAATATATTTTTATTGCCGAAACCGGTTTGGCTCAGTGGATAGAGCGTCGGCCTGCGGACTGAAAGGTCCCAGGTTTGATTCCAGTCAAGGGCATGTACCTGGGTTGCGGGCACATCCCCAGTAGGAGGTGTGCAGGAGGCAGCTGATCGATGTTTCTCTCTCATCAATGTCTCTAACTCTCTATCCCTCTCCCCTCCTCTCTGTAAAAAAATCAATAAAATATAAGTGACACGCGAACTCATTTTTTTGGTTGATTTTTCTTTGTTAAATGGCATTTAAATATATAAAATAAATATCAAAAATATAAGTCTTTGTTTTACTATGGTTGCAAAGATCAAAACATTTCTATATGTGACACGGCACCAGAGTTAAGTTAGAGTTTTTCAAAATGCTGACACGCCGAGCTCAAAAGGTTCGCCATCACTGCCCTATAGTAACTCCCCACTGTCGTCATCCTAGCCAGAGGCGGGAGGTGTGAGGGAATGAGTGAGATCCAGAACTCTTTGTGGGGGAAGACAGTCAGGTTCTGAGAAGCGGCTCCTGGAATGGGAACTCCCAGGAGCTGGACCAGGGAGGGCACAGAGCGTTGCCGACCAGCCAGAGGGTGGACCCGGGGTCCCGCTGTGAGGCACACAGAGAGGCGAGACCTGGGAAGAGCCTGTGGAGCCCAGAGGGGCTTCCCGGAATGCATGTTCCGGGGGCGCTGTGTCCAGGACTTGGGCAGAGCTATTCTCACCCTTTGGGCCCATGTTCCTATTTCCATCTACAGAGAAAGGGAGGCAGCCCCGTGCTGGCGGTGGCTCTGTAGACGGTGGGATCCTGTCAAGAGCTGATGCCAGACCGTGGCGTGAGCCAGGCAGACACGGGCCATGGAGTGGCGGGTGGAGGTCTGGGCGGATGCGTCCGAGGGCAGCAGTG
>NW_005871543.1:136934-139295 GCF_000147115.1 Myotis lucifugus
CCAACCCCCACCTTCCCAATCTGTGATCCTCTGACCACCTCACCCCTCCTTTGCCCTTCTGAAACCTCTGTTTGGGGGGGGGGGGAGCTTTGCTTCAGTAACAGTTTTTTTGTTTGTTTTGTTTTGTTTTTTTAAAAATATATTTTATTGATTTTTTACAGAGAGGAAGGGAGAGGGATAGATAGTTAGAAACATCGATGAGAGAGAAACATTGATCAGCTGCCTCCTGCACACCCCCCACTGGGGATGTGCCCGCAACCAAGGTACATGCCCTTGACCGGAATCAAACCTGGGACCCTTCATTCTGCAGGCCGACGCTCTATCCACTGAGCCAAACCGGTGAGGGCAGTAACAGTTTTGATATTGCCATTATGTGTTTGTTTTTTTCTTTTACATAACAAGTTCATTTTTCTAAAGGTATATAAACAATACACAAGTGAACATTCAATCAGATCTTAACTGCCAAGTATTATCTGTCCTGGAATTGTTCCATTAAGTTCCAGTCTGTGCATCTTAAATTCAATAATCGTCATCTTCGTCAGAATCCATTACTTTTCTTCTGCCATTCTGTGTTTTTGCTGTTGTTGTTGTGAATCCTCACCCGAGGATATTTTTCCATTGATTTTTTTTTTTTAGGGGGAGAAACACATCGATTGGTTGCCTCCTGCATGCGCCCCGACCAGGGCCCTGGGCCGGGGAGGAGCCTGCAACCGAGGTACATGCCCTGGACCGGAATCGAACCCAGGACCCTTTGGTCCACAGGCCGACGCTCTATCCACTGGGCCACACTGGCTGGGGCGGTCTTGCCATTTTGTACGGATTAACGCAGAGAGAATTTATAAATGTGCATTCCCACAGAATGCCACGGCGGTGTCAGGAGGGGCTGTTGAGAAAGGCACGTCCCCACATCCGTGACCTGTCCCCGCCTGCCTGTGGGTGGCCCGCACACAGCCCCGAGGCTTTCGCTGGCAAAGAGAAAGCTCTGACCGAGGCAGAAAGGACAGAAATGGTGTGAGGAATTCTCTCATCTCTAAAGCAGCGGTTCTCAACCTGTGGGTCGCAACCCCTTTGGCGGTCGAACGACCCTTTCACAGGGGTCGCCTAAGACCATCCTGCATATCAGATATTTACAGGATGATTCATCACAGTAGCAACATTACAGTTATGATGTAGCCACGAAAATAATGTTATGGTTGGGTCACAACATGAGGAACTGTATTTAAAGGGCCAGAAGGTTGAGAACCACTGCAAGGAAGATCTAGGGCCAGAAAGAT
This sequence comes from Myotis lucifugus, assembly GCF_000147115.1. Classification (NCBI taxonomy): domain Eukaryota; kingdom Metazoa; phylum Chordata; class Mammalia; order Chiroptera; family Vespertilionidae; genus Myotis; species Myotis lucifugus. Next base: position 138,209 of record NW_005871543.1, read on the forward strand.
CTCTCTCTCTGACTTCCTGCTTTGGCCCAACAGGAACATCGAGGCACTTGCTGGCCGCCAGCCAGACCTGTGGCCTTGGTGAGGCCACACAGGGCAGGTGGCAGCTAATTTGCTCTTGTCCTAGAAAAGAAGCAGTTGGTTGCCACCACCCCGCCTTTGTTTAAAAAATATATTTTTATTGATTTCAGAGAGGAAGGGAGAGGGAGGGAGAGAGAGATAGAAACATCAATGATGAGAGAGATTCATCGATCGGCTGCCTCCTGCACGCCCCACACTAGTGATGGAGCCCGCAACCCCGGGCATGTGCCCCGACCGGGAATCAAACCGTGACCTCCTGGTTCATAGGTTGATGTTCAACCACTGAGCCACGCTGGCCGGGCTTGATTCCCTTTTTTCCCTCCAAAGTTCTTCCAACCCAAGACCCTCCTGGTAACAGGCAGGCCCACCAGGTCGTTCATGCTACAGCCGGTGCCGTCCCGTCTCCCCACCTGCCGCCCCCAGTCGTGCGTAAGCTCTCTTGTTCCCCACTGTAAACTCTGAAACGAACTCTGTGCCCATCCCATAGTAGGTGCTCAATAAATACTAGTCACTTGAAGAAATAAAACCAACGCGCACCATGTCTTCATTGGACTTCTTGTCAGGTTGTTGGAGTTTGCCTGAATCCTGACTGCCCATCGAATTGGCCTCTCTCCCTGGACCATTCCCACCCACTCCCGGTGCCCATGCCAGTATCCCAGTTAGCCCTAGCTGGTGTGGCTCAGTGGGTAGAGCGTCAGCCTTCAGACTGAAGGGTCCCAGGTTCGATTCCCGGTCAGGGCACATGCCCAGGTTGCAGGCTCGATCCCCGGTAGGGGGCGTGCAGGGGGCAGCCGATCCATGATTCTCTCTCATCATTGATGTTTCTCTCTCTCCCTCTCCCTTCCTCTCTGAAATCGATAAAAAAAAAATGTTTTTTTAAAAAAGCATCCAGTTAGTTTAGACATTGAGTCTTGGTCTTGTCCCCTTGCTGCGTGCTGGGCAGCCCATTTCATTTCTGGTTCCATTTGCTTGAGGTCTTCCTTCCTCCGTGGTCTGTAACCTCAACTCG
>NW_005871543.1:148951-152188 GCF_000147115.1 Myotis lucifugus
TTGATTTTTATTTATTTATTTATTATTATTATGTAAAAAATATTTTTTTATGGATTTCAGAGAGGAAGGGAGAAGGAGAGAGAAAGAGAAACATCAGTGATGAGAGAGAACCATTGTTCAGCTGCCTCCTGCACGCTGCCCCCCACTGGGAACTGAACCCGCAACCCAGGCATATGCCCCCGACCAGAATTGAACCCGGGACCCTTCAGCCCACAGGCAGAGGCTCCATCCACTGAGCTAAACCGGCCAGGGCTCCATTGATTTTTAGAGAGAGTGGAAGGGAGAGGGAGAGACCGAGAGAAACATCGATGTGAGAGAGACAACATGGATGGGTTGCCTCCTGCATGCACCCCAACCCGGGCCAGGGAACCTGCAACCCAGGTACATGCCCTTGACCGGAATCAAACCCAGGACCCTTCAGTCTGCGGGCCGGCGCTCTATCCACTGAACCAAACCGGCCAGAGCTACACACACACATTTTAAATTCTTTGGCAGCCCCACTCCTTGGACACTCTCGCATGCCTAAACCCTTAGACAATTAAGAGAATGATTTTCACCCCCATTGGCCCCTTGGTTGCAGGAATGAGGTATAGACCGCACTAGTTCAGCGAGGTCTGGGCACGAGATGAATTCTCAAAGTGACTCTTGTGCTGTGAGGTGCCTGTGGCTGCCACATCTTCAGGTTTATTTTATCTTTGAATAAAAGCTGATGAGCCCGGAGAGAAGGGGCGGAAAGACGCGGGCGTGATGGGCATTCTCTTTGGGGGTTGCACCGCCCCGTGGAGTTCCATCCTCATGATGGCGAATAGGGGTGCTGGTTGGGGGAAACCACAATATGATTGATTTGGAGTATTTGTTTTTTTCTCTCTTTTTTTTCTTTTTAATGTATTTTTATTGCTTTCAGAGAGGAAAGGAGAGGGGGAGAGAGATAGCAACATCAATGACAAGAGAGAATCATGGATCGGCTGCCTCCTACAGGTTCCCTACTAGAGATCGAGCCCCCAACCCGGGCATGTGCCCTGACCTGGGAATCATTGAACCCTGACCTCCTGGTTCATCGGTCAATGCCTAACCACTGAGCCACACTGGCCGGGCTGACCTATTTCTTCCGTGACGTTCTTCATGCTCACGCTGGGTGTTGCAGGGAAAAGCACGTTCCTCCTCCCTGTGGGTGGAGGTCTGGACCCAGCGTGGGTTTCAAGTGCACAGCCTCAGACTTGAATGGCCCTTGGGCACCGGGCCCGGGGGTGTCAGCACCCTCCCACACAGGGTGTCGGGGTCACACTCTGTTCCTGTCTGAGGAGCGTGGTCACCGGGTTGATGATCCCTTTAAAAGGAGAAGGTGACTCAGATGCAATCTGGCTGGTGCTGTGTGTTGTTTTCACGCGTTGGGGCCTCCAATGGCTGTTTTCTCGCTTTTATTGCCCAGACACACGGTTCGGAGGGGCTGGTACTTAAATTCTTCCTCCCCTGGGATTTTGTTCAAGACTTTGTTTTTATCAAACGTAAAGAAGCTTCCCATCAGAGAGGCACGGGCATTTTTTTTTCTGCGCAAACAAAACACCTAGAAGCCACTTTCAGAATCGCTCTTTTTCTGGGGGGATTTCCCGGCTGCCTCTCCGGGGGTGTCATTAAGGGCAATGGATCCGTCTCCCTTTCCCAGGGTGGCCCTGGGCCGAGTGTCACAGCGGCGACCGCCCATTAAACTCTTTCCTGCTTTAGAGCAGTGGTTCTCAACCTTCTGGCCCTTTAAATACAGTTCCTCATGTTGTGACCCAACCATGAAATTATTTTCTTTGCTACTTCATAACTGTCATGTTGCTACTGTGATGAATCGTCATGTAAATATCTGATATGCAGGATGGTCTTAGGCGACCCCTGGGAAAGGGTCCTTCGACCGCCAAAGGGGTCGAGACCCACAGGTTGAGAACCGCTGCTCTAGAGAGCGAGCAGGCAGGTGGAAGCCCACGGTGGGTGGGTTCAGGGAAGGGAGAAGTCAGTTTGGAAGTTGCAGGCAAAAGGGTGTGTTGCATGGGCCTGAGGCGACCAGCAACCCTTCCGCCTATTTTAGGCACCTGGACTCCTTCCCAGCCAGACTGGATGGGAAATTTCCCGTGAACGCAAGCGCCCGGAGCGCTGTGGGAATTCCCAGGGAGTTTATGTGCCAGCGAATTCCTCAACTTAATGTTTCAGAAACCACCAGAGTCAGCAGGGGGAAGAATGCGTGACTCAACGGTGCGATGCTGCAGTGGGGTGAAAGGCATCGTTTGTTTTCACAAACAGTCCGTAAGCTGCTCAGACAGTAATTCCAACACCGGGGTTGTGGGACCTTCTGTGAGCGATGCCAGTGGTCCCCAGAGATTCCCGTATATGTGACTCGAATTCTCCTGCAAACGCTGCCCTGTGGCCTGCCATTTTCTCTTGTGTTATTACAGTGGTTCTCAACCTTCTGGCCCTTTAAATACAGTTCCTCATGTTGTGACCCCAAACCATAAAATTATTTTCGAGGCTACTTCATCACTGTCATGTCGCTACTGTGATGAATCGTCATGTCAATATCTGATATGCAGGATGGTCTTAGGCGACCCCTGGGAAAGGGTCCTTCGACCGCCAAAGGGGTCGCGACCCACAGGTTGAGAACCGCTGTGTTATAACATTAAAAACACTCAAACCTGTCAAGAATTTTTGTGAGTTTATTTGAGCCAAACTGTAGACAATTGCCGGGAAGCAGAACCTCAATGGATTGAGACAATGCTCTGGAGAATGGCGGGTGACATCTGTATTTATACATGGCAATCAAAGGAAGGGACATAGGTGGGTGACATGAAATCCATTGGTGATAGACTAGAGAGGCGGGAGAAAGCCAAGGGGGGAAACTCCTGGGATTGGATAAAAAGTAAAATGATGGACACATACTTAGGTGGGTGCGGGAACAATTAACATAACAGTGAAGGAATCTGTGGTATCTGTCCTGGCGCCCAGACACATTCCGCTGTGCCCTAAGGGGTCCGGAAAAAGGGAAGTTACAAGTTACCCAGACATTTCAAGGGGGTGTTATTATAGGTGCAAAAAGACAGATAGGCTCCATTAAGGTAAAGGTTGACCTTGTCAGGGAAGATTACCGGCCTAGGACGTAACTGCCCACCATAACTGCTTTTAGTTAAAGTTTAATTCCAGACCATCCTTTGTGGTGACTTTAGGTCTGAGTTTGCAGACCCCCACGCAGGCCTCCCCTGA
>NW_005871543.1:152482-180149 GCF_000147115.1 Myotis lucifugus
GGGGGCGTGCCTCCAAAGCTGGTGATGGTGGTGAATTCCTAGGAGCGGTGTGGGCACCACCCCCCCCCTGCAAAAGACAGGAAGGTCCATCCAAACAAGTGAACCCCAGGGGTCGCTTGGGCCGTCCTCTCGGACACATTTATTTCTGCTTGCTTGTGTGCTGCTACTGTCCTCGCTGACCTGTTAAACTCGAAGGCAGTGGTTCTCAACCTTCCTAATGTCCAGACCCTTTCATACAGTTCCTCATGTTGTGACCCAACCATAAAAATTATTTTCATTGCTACTTCATAACTGTAATGTTGCTACTGTTATGAATCGTCATGTAAATATCTGATATGCAGGATGTCTTTTCATTGTTACAAATTGAACATAATGAATGAAAGGGCGAGGGCTAGGCCCTCCATCTTGCCCCAGGGTAAGGGCTACGCCCTCCATCTTGCACCAGGGTAAGGGCTACGCCCTCCATCATACCTTGGCCACGTGCTTGGCAAGGAGCTTCTTCCCGGAAGTCTAAGACTCTGCTAGCCACACCCAGGAACAAGACACCGACTTGCGCCTGGCCAATCGGCAGAGCACAGTCCTTTCTCCTCCCCTTACTCCAACCCCCTATAAAACCCGTGGTCCCATCAGGCTTTTCTCTCTCTGCTTCCTGTCGCTGCATCGGCAAGGTGGGGGAGCCGAGCTAGCTCGAATACAGACTCTTATGCTTTTGCATCGGACTGGCTGGCTCCCTGATGTGGTTTCTTGGGGATCCTGAAATCTGGGCATAACAATGAAAGCATAGGGATTAATCACAAAAACAATATGTAATTATATATGTGTTTTCCGATGGTCTTAGGCGACCCCTGTGAAAGGGTCGTTCGACCCCCAAAGGGGTCGCGACCTACAGGTTGAGAACCGCTGGTCCATCCAAACAAGTGAGCCCCAGAGGTCGGTAGGCCCATCCCCGCGGACACGTTTATTTCTGCTTGTTTTGGTGCTGCTGCTTCTTTCCTCGCTGAACTGTTAAACTCTAAGGAGAGATCAGATAAACTTTGGGTTAAACTCTCCATCTCTTCTATTCCAAAACTCCTCTCTAAGCATCAGCAGCAGTAGCAAGTATTTTGTTGTTGTTGCTGTTCATCCTCACCCGAGGATATTTTTCTATTGATTTTTAGGGAAAGTGGGAGAGAGAGGGAGAGACAGAGAGAAACATGGATGTGAGAGAGACACATCGATGGGTTGCCTCCTGCAGGAGCCCTGACCAGGGCCCAGGTCGGGGAGGAGCCTGAAACTGATGTACGTGTGCTCTTGATCGGAATCGAACCCGGGACCCTTCCGTCCGCAGTCCCAGACTCTATCCACTGAGCCACACCGGCTAGGGCTGTAGCAAGTATTTTTGATGAGCCAACCACCGGTGGACACTGCTTTCGGCTGTGGAAATGTCCTTGTGATGAGCCAGGCATAGCTCTGTCCTCACGGTGACACTATTTTCACACAAGGACGGAGGGTGCCCGGGATCCTGAGGGCTGGGACGGGGGCTCCCCCTCACGTCACCAAGCCAAGAAGCTTTCTGCTCTGAAATAGTGGATGAGACTCTCACAGCACAAGACCCCTCCCCCCTCCATGGCACGTCCGTGTGAGCGTTCTCTGGCTGAATTCAGACTTGACTGAAAAGGTCTCTCTTGTATGATGTTTCCTGAGGTGCCTACCAGAAATCTGTGCTTACCTTTGTAAGAGTTGACATCTTAGCTGAAACCGGTTTGGCTCAGTGGATCGAGCGTCGGCCTGTGGACTGAAGGGTCCCAGGTTCGATTCCGGTCAAGGCCATGTACCTGGGTTGCGGGCACATCCCCAGTGGGGAGTGTGCAGGAGGCAGCTGATCGATGTTTCTCTCTCATCGATGTTTCTAACTCTCTATCCCTCTCCCTTCCTCTCTGTAAAAAATCAATAAAATATATTTTTAAAAAAATGTAAACATTATAATATAACTTAAAAAAAAGAGTTGACATCTTAAATGGTAAGAAGAAGAGACGGTTTTATTTTTATAGATTTCAGAGACAAAGAGAGGGGGAGAGAGAGAGAGAGAAACATCGATGAGGAGAGAGAATCACTGATCGGCTGCCTCCTGCATGCCCCCTAGTGGGGATCGAGCCCACTATCCAGGCATGTGCTCTGACCGGGAATCAAACTGTGACCTCCTGGTTCATAGGTCGACGCTCAACCACTGAGCCACGCCAGCCGGGTAGGAAGAGAAGGTTTTTATCTACAAAGACTGGAGAGCCACAGGGATGATTCTTTGACAGTTCCTGTTGCTATCGATGAGGGTTCGAGGTTCAGCCAGGGACCTGATTGTGCACGAAGGAGACCGTGTGGACCATTGAGGGTAAAAGGGGGCCGAGGGAGCCGAGAGGAGGCAAGAGGAGCCCCGAGCTCTAATCGGTGTGTCACTTGTGCACTGTCCCCTCTCTGTGGGTTTCCTGAACGCATCTCTAAAGGGCAAGGGTGCCTCCAGGACACGGTGCCGTGGCCGCTGAGACAATGACGACTTTGTCATTTCCTGAATTGACGTCAGGGATTGTTGTACGTTTGTTTCCTCGACTTGAATCAGTCCAAGTTTCCACCCCCAGCCCTGCTCAGTCTCCTGTTCCACCCGGGGGTCGTTGAGATAGAATCCGTGTCCCAGAGCTAAGAGAGAGACTTGCTTTTTTGTTGTTGTTGTTCATCCTCCCTCGAGGATATTTTCCCATTGATTCTGAGAGAGAGTGGAAGGGGGAGGGAGAGGCAGAGAGAAACATCGATGTGAGAGAGACACATCGATTGGTTGCCTCCTGCACACCCCGACCAGGGCCAGGGAACCTGCAACCGAGTATGTGCCTTTGACTGGAATCGAACCCAGGACTCTTGAGTCCGTGGGCTGACGCTCTATCCACTGAGCCACACCAGCTAGGGCAGCCCATTTCTTGACTATGCTTTTTTTCCCCCTCAATATATGCACAGCCAGTATCTCAAGTCTAAAAAAAAACACGAAAGGTCAGCTCTAGTCTTAGCAGTGGAAAATGCCAGGGAGGAGGGAGTGCCCGGCGACCTTGGTCATGTTCCTCACCATCTCCAGCCTTGGCGTCCTCGCCTAGAAATGGGTAAATTGGTTGGTTTCCGTGATTTCTTGGGTGCCTTCTACCTGAGCTTGGGAACCCCCTGCAGGAGATAGGGGAGCTCTGTTTAATGCAGGGAGGGTGTATGGGAAGAGGCCCAAGGTCGTAATAACAGAAGGAAAGTCAAGGTCGTGGCCCTTTGGATCCCTTCCCACAATACAAATATGAAAGGTACACAGTCACGGGAAGGAATGTTGTTGTGACAGCTGCCCCAGTGCCCTTGGCTGGGCTGCCTCCCCCTGTACCTGCCTACATCTTTCTTTTCTTGTTGTTAATCCTCACCCAAGGATATTTTTCTATTGACTAGAGAGAGCAGAAAAGAGAGAGGGAAAGACAGAGAGAAACATCGATGTGAGAGAAACACATCGATGGGTTGCCTCCTGCACGTGCCCCGACCAGGGCTCTGGCTGGGGAGGAGCCTGCAACAGAAGTACGTGCCCTTGACCGGAATCGAACCCGGGACCCTTTGGTCTGCAGGCTGATGCTCTACCCACTGAGCCGAACTGGCTCTAGGGTCTGCATACACCTTTATGCTCCCCCTTCCTTCAATCCTGTGCTCATCCGGCCCCTTTTTATGGAGGAGTTCCAGTTGCACTGGCCTCCTCTGTGCGCTCCTCTGTCCAGTCTAAGCTGAACTTTCACTTTCAAAAAGGCAATGGTTCCCGATCAGCCACGCAGCCTGTCCCAGGGACAGACGGTGAGAACTCTCCCGGGGTCCCTTGCCTTTGTCCGGCCGACGGCCGAGGAGCAGTGCCCCTGTGCCACCACCCACACCCCTCGCCCTCTGGCCCGCTGTCCCCTCCCTCCTGGACTCCCGCGTGCCCAGGCAGCAGCAGGCATCGGCTCTGCCCGCTGGCCTGAGGCCTCTCAGGCAAGTTTCTCTCCTGGGGCCTGGCGTCACTGGGCAGTGCCAGGGTGGGGGGACAGACACACGGCCCCCAAATCCAGGAAACCTGGCTTTCACATGAAGTCCCAGCTCTCCCTACTGTTGTGACCTTTGAAAACATGTCCTACATTCCCTGAACTGTGGGTTTCCCGTGTGTGCAAGGACGATGATCAAATCACCACGCAGATAGCATTATCTTAAGGCTGAAGTGAGATAAAATATGTCAACCATTGGCTCAAAAAAAAAAAAAAAGAATTGATAGCTGCTCACGATGTCTCCTCCAGCTAGATGCCCTGACTGAACCCTGTTGGTTCAAGCACCAACCTGCCCAAAGGTTTGACCTGGGCCCAGGTGTTTATTTCCAGAATGTTCCGGCCATAGGCACAGGAGGAATGTGCTGGGGGCTTTGTCGACCTCTCCAGAATCACACCTGAAAGGATATTGAAAATCCAGATGTGTTATTAAAATTATGGTTTAAGAAGCTGTAATTTCTGCTGTAGGTATACTTCCTCATATGAGGTGACATTGTGTTATTTTTCCCCCCTCACTTTCTACCCAACCCTGATAGCATATCGGCTGCTGCTGATGCCTCGACCTTCAAGGCTGAGTGCTCAGGTCTTTTATAGAAACACTAGGGGCCCGGTGCACGAATTCGTGCATGGGTGGGGTCCCTAGCGGCTGCCGGCTGCCAGCTGCTGGCCGGGGCCTCCCTTCCTGCGGGTGGCCGTCCAACCCTGCCCCCTGGACAAACTCATGGTCAAACTCCCGGTCAAGGGGACAATTTGCATATTAGGCTTTTATTATATAGGATTGTTGATTTTAGAAAGAGGAAGGGGGAGAGAGAGAGGAGAGAGAGAGAGAGAAAGAAGAGAGATCATTTGCTTCCTGCACACACCCCGACTAGGGATCCAAGTTGCAACCTGGGTAGGCGCCCTGACAGGGAATAGAATCCGCCACCTTTGGTGCATGGACGACGCTTCAACCAGCTGAGCCACACAGCCAGGCCTGACTTGCTGTTTTTGCTCTGCCGGTAAACCTGTGTTTTGGGAACAGCATCACACTTGGCCTGCAGTTCCCCACTCGGGAATCTCAAGGGACTCGAGCGAAGAGAGGACTTTGGATGGAAAACCCTTGCGGGTGGAGCAGACACAGAGCTGTGGTCGGAGTGGAGCTCGTGTCGCCCACAATGAACGCTTCCCTCAGGGACCAGCAGGAGAGAGCTGTTCGAAGTTTCCTTTTCAAGGAGAATGACCAGTTTGTGTTTGTTCCACGTAGATAGCAGTTTGAGGGGTGCTGAGCGATCTGAGACATTTCCCAGGGATCGGAGATCCAGAACTTCCTTTGAATGTTTGTGTTCATTGTCTGTTCATCCGTAGCTGAGTAACTCAACTGTTCTTCTCCGAGCCTTGCCGCTGGTGCCCGTCTTGAAGGCATCAGTCATCATAGTTGGCTGGCCATGTCCACTGACATGGTCCTTCTGTTTAGTATTAAAAAAAATATATGCCCGGGCCCTACCTGATTTGGCTCAGTGGATAGAGTGTCAGCCTGTGGATTGAAGGGTCCCAGGTTGGATTCCGGTCAAGGGCACATGCTTGGGTTGTGGGCTCAATCCCCAGAAGGGGGCGTGTAGGAGGCAGCCGATCCATGATTCTCTCTCATCATTGATGTTTCTCTCACTCTTTCTCTCTCCCTTCCTCTCTGAAATCAATAATAATCTATACTAATAAAAGAATAATATGCTAATTAGACCAGACATCTTCCAGACACTCTTCCAGACAAAGCCACAGTGGCGGGGGCAGGGAAGAGCAGTTAGGGGCGATCAGGCCAGCGGGGGAGGGCAGTTAAGGGGCGATCAGGCTGGCATGCAGAGTGGTTAGGGGCGATCAGGTAGGCAGGCAGGTGAGTGGTTAGGAGCCAGCAGTCCCAGATGGGATAGGATGCATGCCCCGCCATGCACAAATTTTGTGTACTGGGCCTCTAGTAATAATAATAAAAACCTGACTGGATTCACAGGATACAAGGTGAGCCTCCTGTTTCTTACACTATTTAAGGGGAGTGCAAGCTCAGATGGCTGGTCCGGGAGAGGATGGAGGGATTCAGGAGGGAGATGTCGAGATGGGAGCATGCAGCTATAGATACGTGAACTGGGAGGAGAGGGTTTGCGGTTCCAAGTGTTTGGAAACGACCTGAAAACCCTCCGCCAGCCCTCCTGACATCCCTTGGGGATGAGATGTTCCTGTCTGATCCTGTTTTCAAGGAGAAATCCAGGATCGACCTGAGGGAATGACAAGCGTAGAGAATGTTGGAGCCACTTCTCTGAGTGGCTCCCAGCATCTCAACACCAGAGCCGAGTTCTCCCCACAGGCCCGGCGTCCCGCGTTGCCTGTTGTGCTATAAAAGCCGAATGATGCCTCGTGCCTTTTGGGAACGAGAGATATTATCCACGGTGACAAAATCATCAAATCTTATTATGCCTAAGTCAGTGCTGTCTATTTCGGAGTTTGGCTCTTAAAGGGTATCATTTAGAGAAAGGGGACAGCTTTTCATTGGCTCAGAAGTTTGCATCGTCAAAAGCTAATTGCCAGGGAAGTACAATACGTTGTAAAATTCCAAGGGACTGCGATGCAGCCCTATTTTGATTTTATTTATAAAAACGAATTAATAGCAAATGAATAAGACTTTTAAGCCATTAGCTGAGTAATAATACTAAACAAAACACCGAATAAAACAGCCGCATTCAAACAGCTGTTTAGGAAAACCCGACGATATTTCATCCATTGCCAAACTTGGCATTTGGGCAGAATAAAGACCAAAGTAAATATTTATTGATTCGTGGGAGAACACTGAAAATTCCTCTTTTTAAAGTAGCACAAGCGAATAAAACATGATTTATAAAAAAAAAAACCCCGACTAACTCACTCGGCTAATGGGTCTATTCAAAAAATTCTTACCATGTAAACTGTGAACTGACAATTATAACGGAAAATTACCAGCTTCTCTATGAATTTAATATACATATAGTTAACCACCTGCTTGACTGTTATACGGAGCCATTTAAACGTGCAAATGGGTGTACGAATGTTTGCAGGCTTTTGAACCAAACACATGAATTGCCCGTCTGTGTTTATGGAAACAGGCGGAGGGGATGCTTGCCTCTCTCTGTAATAAATATAAAAATTCCTTGGGCTCCGGGGTCTGCGCTGGCGCACAGGGGGAGCCCTCCTGCAGATGCAAGTCGTAGGAGAGACTGAACCCCTCAACCCCAAGCAAATAGGTGAAAAGGAGAGAGAAACAAAGTTATATCGACCAGATATGCTATAAGCGCCCCAGGCCTAACGTAGGTCCGTGCACGCTGGATGCTTCCCCAGAGACGCAAGGCTGCTTGGAATAGGCAGCGAGGACCAAGGTGCAGTGCAAAGCCAGGGCATGGGTATAAGGTACATGGTGCCCAGTTCCTTCCTATAAGACACCCAGAGCCCTAGCCAGTTTGGCTCAGAGGATAGAGCATCGGCCTGCGGATCAAAGGGTTCCGGGGTTTGATTCTGGTCAAGGGCACGGACCTCAGATGCAGGCTCCTCCCTGGCCCAGGTCCTGGTTGGGGCTCATGCAGGAGGCAACCAATAGATGTGTTTCTCTCTGTCTGTTGTTCCCTCTCCCTTCCACTCTCTCTAAAAATCAATGGGAAAATATCCTTGGGTGAGGATTAACAACAACAGAAAAAGACACCCAGGCAGGTGACCTTCTGCTTTCCCTTAGCGGCCTGGGCGCCCCTGAACTTGACCTCATGGGACCGTGAGCCATGTGCTCAGAAGCACCTCCTCTTGCTAAAGATATGTTAGTCCTCTGTCCCCCCGCTTCCCTGCGGGGTTTGGGCGTTTCAGAAAGACACCGTGTAAATTTAGCACGAACCGGGCGTTCTCGTCTGCCCAGTCTCTCATTCAGAGGGTGTCTGGTGGTCCCTCCTGTGGTCACACTCTGACACGGCCTGCTTTTCTGTGACTCCACCCATTGTGGTATGAATGACCCAGACGTGACCCCAGCCGGAGCTCCCTGATGGATGTAGATACCTGGGAAGTGGTTGGGGAGCGTCTGCAAACAACCAGTGGGAGGCAGTGGCTGAGCCAGTGGGTGCTCAGGTGCCCGGGCTCAGACCGGACTTGGGCCCCTGGGACCCTTCCCAGCTCCCACCAGCTCCATGAAGTGGGAGGCCCGGGATCCGTGGCTGGGCCAGGCAGGAAAAACAGCTCCACCTAAGAAATATGTCCTGGTGTATTCGGTTATAGTGGCATTCTGGAAACTGGCCCCTGTCACCCCTTTTCACAAATGCCCTCACCCCATTCACAGTGTGTCTGTTTGCTGCTCCGTTCCATCACCGCCAGATCCATGCCTGGTCTTAGGGAAAGGTGCCTTAGATTCCTACGTAGTGGCTTCTATAACATGAGTTCTCCTGTTGAGAAAGACTTAATACTCTGAATGAGCCGGTCCCTATTCTGTGATATTGCTTCCTTAAGAATAAATATAACTGTATTCTACAGTTAGTTTTTCTCAGCTTCCTCATGGGCTTTCATCTCAGATATTAGGAGGTGGGACTGGAAAAAAGGGAATGAAAGAACAGACAGAAAAAAAGAAAAAAAACAATAACAAAATTTAATAGAAAAACACACAGGCAAATGTAATTTTTCTGTGTAATTTGCAGTACATTTAGCATGTTCAGAAGCAGATAGGAGAAACAGTCCGAGATAGTTTTTCCTTGGTTTATTCTCATCACAGGTGTATCTTTCTCATTTATAATGCAACTAGAGGCCTGATGCACGAAATTCGTGCAAGGGGCTCATCCTTTGCAGCTGCGGCCGCTTGCCTCGGCCCTCGCAGCCCAGGCTTCGTCCAGAAGGTCGTCCGGAAGGATGTCCGGAAGGTTGTTCGGTTGTCTGGTCGAATTAGCATATTACGCTTTTATTATTATAGATAGTTTGCTATTTAGAGGAAAGATACTTCAAGTGCTTAGGCGAGCTAAAAATGAGCCCCTAAAAGTTTGTGTAAAACTGTACTTAATATATTTTTCAGCATCAAAACTACTTCCCAAATTCAGAACCAAAATATTTACTAAGCTGTCATGTGTGCATAAATGTTCCATTTCTTCTTTGCAAGTTGCAAAATGAAAATATAAATGTCAATTAGTGTCTTTTAAAATGTCTCCCCTGAAACCTAAAGGCACAGCCCTAACCGGTTTGGCTCAGTGGATAGAGCATCGGCCTGTGGACTGAAAGGTCCCAGGTTCGATTCCGGTCCAGGGCATGTACCTTGGTTGCAGGCACATCCCCAGTGGGGGGTGTGCAGGAGGCAGCTGACCGATGTTTCTCTCTCATCGATGTTCCTAGCTCTCTATCCCTCTCTCTTCCTCTTTGTAAAAAAATCAATAATAAAAAAAAAAGAAACCTAAAGGCACAAATTACTGATCTATTGCCTAGATCTTAAGGGTGTTATGCTGAGTGAAGAAGCCAAGTGAGAAGGTACATACGGAATGACTCCTTTTAGGTAGCATTCTCCAAATGATGAAATTATAGGGATGGGGACCGGACGATGAGGGGTTGGGAAGTGGCGGGTGTGACTGCCCAGGGCGGTGGAGTTCCCTGGTGGGAAGGAGGTTCTTATCTTGACTGCGGTGATGATACGAAGCTGCACGTGTCATGAAATGTCACAGAACCATGCACACAGACCAACACAATAACGATTGAGTGCATTCAGAACCCGGTGAAATCCCCGTAAGGCCTGAGCTCTGGTTGATCGTACGTATTGTGTCAACACCGTTTCCTGGTTTTGAGAATGTATTACAGTTACGTAAGGGGTTCCCTTTGGGCGGGACTGGGTGATGGATACATAGGGTCACTCTCCTGTTATGGCACCTTCTTGGTGCCATATGGCTGGGAAGATGGCACCCTCTTCCCAGACTGGATGGGAAATTTCCCGTGAATGCAAGCGCCCGGAATGCTGTGGGAATTCCCAGGGAGTTTATGTGCCAGCGAATTCCTCAACTTAATGTTTCAGAAACCACCAGAGTCAGCAGGGGGAAGAATGCGTGACTCAACGGTGCGACGCTGAGTGGGGTGAAAGGCATCGTTTGTTTTCACGGACAGTCCATAAGTACACCGGGGTTGTGGGGCCTTCTGTGAGCGATGCCAGTGGTCCCCAGAAATTCCCGTATATGTGACTCTAATTCTCCTGCAAAGGCTGCCCTGCGGCCTGGCATTTTCTCTTGTGTTATTACAGTGGTTCTCAACCTTCTGGCCCTTTAAATACAGTTCCTCATGTTGTGACCCAACCATAAAATTATTTTCGTGGCTACTTCATCACTGCAATGTTGCTACTGTGATGAATCGTCATGTAAATATCTGCTATGCAGGATGGTCTTAGGCGACCCCTGTGAAAGGGTCCTTCGACTGCCAAAGGGGTCGCGACCCACAGGTTGAGAACCGCTGTTCTTGGGAGTCTATAATGATTTCAAAATAACAGTTAGAAACCAATCCCTCTGCTGAAGAAAGGGTTCCAGCTACTCATTAAACGCACTGATGAAGCTTTTAGATACAAACTGGGAAGACTTGACGCGGCCTGGGCTTAGTATCAGGTCTGTGAGGCTTCAACCGTGTGGTTTAGAGCAGCCGCTGTTTCCATGACTTCTGTGGAAGCCGTGGCATCAGGAAATTTTAGAGGGAGCAAGGCTCTTGCAGGGAATGTAGGTCAAACCTCCCGGTTACACCTCAGGCTTCTGTATTCTCATTTGTAACCCGAGGGCGTTGTCCTAGATTCTTTGGACTGTCCTGCCTCCGTTCTACATTTCACAGCCCTCGACTTTCCGATATGAACTACAGAAACGCTAATGAACGTGGCCTCGATGTGAGAATAGTTCTGGGACAAATGTTTTCATTTATGGTGACTGCAAATGCGGATGCGACCGATATTTATTATTGGTTTATTGAACACCATCTCACACAGTATCAACGCTTGAGGAGTAAACGCCTGGGTAATTTTTACCTCTTGGCTAAGGTTAATTTTCCAGGACTGAGGGTCTGGGCAGGTTTCTAATTCCTTGTATTAAAACAGATGGCTTGCCTGGCTGGCGTGGCTCAGTGGTTGAGCGTCGACCCATGAACCAGGAGGTCACGGTTCGATTCCCAGTCAGTGCACAGGCCCAGGTTGTGGGCTCCATCCCCAGTGTGGGGCGTGCAGAAGGCAGCCAATCAGTGATTCCCTCACATCATTGACATTTCTATCTCTCTCTCCCTCTCCCTTCCTTTCTGAAATCATTAAAAATATATTTAAAAAAACAACCCTCCCCAAAACAACACATATGGCTTTTGTCTATGTGAGTATTCAGTGGAAAGGGAAGATTTATTTAGGCCTGTGTCCCTAGTGTGGGGGGGCCCATCAACTGCCCACCAGACCTACTAAATCAATCCAGGGCTTTGAAAAGTGGCCACTACATTTGGGGATAAAAGCAGATAATGCTCTGTTATCCACCCATAGAGCTTATACGTATTACTCCTCTTAACTGCTTCTCCTACACTGATGTTGGGGAAACCAAGCCCTTTGTAACAGGCTCAGAAGCCCTAACAGCCGGTTTGGCTCCGTGGATAGAGCGTCGGCCTGCGGACCAAAGGGTCCTGGGTTCGATTCCAGTCAAGGGCATGTGCCTTGGTTGCAGCCTCCCCCCTGGCCTGGGCCCTGGTCAGGGCTCATGTAGGAGGCAACCAATCGATGTGTTTCTCTCACATCGATTGTCTCTCTGTTTCTCCCTCTTCAGTGGAAATATATCCTCGGGTGAGGATGAACAATAACAAAAAATAAAATAAAAAATAAACAGGGTCGGACCCTCTGGACACAAAGGCATCCTAACTGCAGTGCGTGTTGGTTTTATGGTACCGACTTCCCTTAAGTCTGTAACAGTTTACGTAAGAGTCACACCCAAACAGAACAGAACAAAACCAAACCAGCGACTCCCAGCATCAGTGTGATCATTTTATTAACAAAAGGAACCCATAGGGTTCAAACAAGAATACAAAATACAATTTTCATTGTGTGTTTTTTTTCCTGTGGGTTAAATTGCTACATTTTTAATAAAAATAAAAAAGCCATCATCGTCAACTTATCAAAAACACAACCCCCAGCCTATTGAGTTTCTTATTGAAAAAAAAGAAAAGTTCTACCCACAGAAGATTTTTTGTGTGCCAAAAGTTTCACATTTTCAACTGCAAAATGTTTGCATCAGAAAGAAAATTCTAAGGCCATGGTTTCTTTGGAAACTAAACAAGGAGCTATGCAAGCAAATACAACAGCTAGCTAACTTTTTACCTTCATTGCCAAGTATTCTCTGTTCCCGTGTAGAATGAACTACACTCATAAACTCTTGATATGGAAAGGAATGCTGTTTCTACCCACTGAAGGGCAGACATACTGATAGGAATGAAAAGGGCCAACCCCACTTGTGAGGTCTTCAGGGCTATGTCAGCTGTGCTTCCGTTTTCTGGGTTCGCGTCATGATTCCTCCAACCAAGAGGAGAAAGCAACCCCGGGGGGAGAGGAAGTCGTGGCTTTTCGATCGGGAGCCAAACACTCAGACCTTCTCGCCCTCCTCCCTGTTCCACTTCACTCTTCACTGTATCTGGGTGTCGTGGAGACGGACCGAGTCTGGACAAGGCGCGTGAACTAATTTAGAATTCAACCAGCAGCGGAAGGTGATCTCTTTAAAAGCAGAACCGAAACAGTTCCGACCGTGCTTAAACACGTATCCCTGTCTCACAGCGAACACCAAAACGAGCAGTCGGAAACCCAGGCAGGGACAGAACGCTGGGACAATTTCAGGCCCACGCACGCGTGTCGGTGTAACCGTCTTGCGTGGCGGTTTTTAAACAGTGGCTCCCACAGAAAGACATGCGTGTGAGCTTCCGTGACCACGGAGAAGAGAGGGGTGAAAAAAAAACATACATGTATCTAATGTCCGTAGAAAAATCCCTGATCAGGTGGCCGACTCATTTTTTAACTCAGAATTTAACCGGAGAGAATTTTTTTTTCTATTCCTCACCGAACACACTGATGGAAGGGTAAACGGTTCTGTTGAATGAAGCACCGGGTTTCTAGATCAAACCTTAGGATTTGGGGGAGACCCAAGGCCTCGGCTGGTCCCAAATCTCCGTCGCAGGAACCCCACCTCCCGTCCCCTCCTGTCCAGACTCGCTCCCAGTCCACAGAACCGACAGACGGGAGGACAGAGCACGGGACCCTGAGACCAGGACTGCCAGGGCCCAGGGGGAGAGGGAAAACACGCCTCAGAATTTTAGCAGCGGCACTAGCCTGCTGGTCTCACTATCCTGAGGTTCAATGCTAATCAGATATTGCACCAAAACAATAAGCGAGATCACAGTTGAAACAGAATCGCTGAAGAACTGGACTAACGCGGTACAAGGCGGTGCCGGTCATCAGGAGCCACCAAGTCGTCCCGCCAGGAATGAAATCCACGCCTTTAAAAAAAAAAATGGCATGTCTACCCTCTTTGACTCTGTATTTATTTTGAAATGCCCTTTGGTATATATGTTTATCCGCGAACTTCCTCCAACGCTAACTGTATGGCCTCTTCCCTGGTGCGGTTTCAGATGCGGTGAAGACCCCACTGCAACGCGTAGACCCTCCAAAAACTTGTCAGACTGAGGTTTCAAACCAATCCGATCGCCCCTAGAGGTAGGTTAGGAAAAGACCTTCTTTTCCTCTCTTTCTGGAATAGTTATCAAGGCCTTCTAAGGATGCAACATCCTCCCCCCGCTTCTCTTTCCGACATGCTTCTATAAATAAGACGTGAGGGAAACCAAACACGTATCCTGTCCAGGTGCTTAAAGAGGGGAAAAACCCCAGCCTAACACAGACGGGTTTCTGGGTTGAAGTTCATCTTTCCCCTTGGAATTGACAGGCCTGGGGAGGGATGCTTGCTGCGCTGCATCCTACTCCACCTCCCACTTACAAACCCTGTCTCTCGAACCAGCCCCGGGGGAGAGTGAGCGCCCAATCACCTCCCAGGACTGCGACCTCAGGAAAGGTCTTTCCTGGACTTGAGTCCTAGGGGGTCGGGGAGGAATCAGGCCTGCACATCCCTGCGCCGCCAACTTCTCCCAAATCAAGTGCCTTCCTATCGCACCCCCATAGCCCGGAAGCTCAGCATCCCTTTGCTCCGCTCTGAGCTCCCTCGGGAGGCACGCTGCCCCGGTCACACACCTTCCAGGCCCCTTCGCTTACTGGGTCCCCAGCGGGACTCGCGTGACACGCTGCTGCGGCTTCCCAAGGTCGCCCACTCTTCCTCGGGGACACTCGGCCCTGCCATCAGCTCGGGCAACAGTCCCCTCGGGCCCTGGAAAGTTCACGTAGTTTTTAATTCCTTGGTGTCGACCTCTTAATGTTCTTAAGCGAATCGTCCCTCCCTCCATCCAGGAAAGGCGGCGGAGAGCGAGCCGGCGCTCTCTGGTGCGGGTCACAGTGATTTCTGAGTCACGTTCAGAGGATGAAGGAGACAGGCTGGGCCTCCCCGACGCGACTGGGATGCGGATCGACCTGCAAGAGAGAGAGCAGCCTGGTGACTACCTGACAGCGACTGCGGGACCTGTTTCTAAGGACGCGAGGGGGGCGACCACGAAGTCCCGGGAGGCGCTTTGATGCTCCGTGGTCCTCGGCCACGTCCCACGCGCTAACGGAGCACAAGGGAAGTCCTCCATTGGAGAAGGTGGCCGGTGACACAGTGGTCATCTGTCGTCACCGTAAACAAACACACGAACTTGTTTTAAATATGGATCCCCTACTACCTAGACCAGCGGTTCTCAGCCTGTGGGTCTCGACCCCTTTGGGGGTCGAACGACCCTTTCACAGGGGTCCCCTAAGCATCGGAAAACACATAGATAATTACATATTGTTTTTGTGATTAATCACTATGCTTCAATGATGTTCAATTTGTAACCGTGAAAATACATCCTGCCTATCAGATATTTACATGACGATTCATAACAGGAGCAACATGACAGTTATGAAGTAGCAAGGAAAATAATTTTATGGTTGGGGGTCACCACAACATGAGGAACTGTATGAAAGGGTCGCGGCATTAGGAAGGTTGAGAACCACTGACCTAGGCCTTAGCCACAGACCAAGGCTCCTGCACAGAGAGCACAATGCAGGGTGCAGGTCGAATGGACCTGCTTTTGCTCTGTTTACCTCGGAATAAAGAGGTGGGGGCTGAAGCCGGAAGTCCTGGATGCAGGCGAAGGCGGGGCAGCGGGCCTCTCCCTCCCAGCTGGGCGGCCGCGGGTAAGGAGCGCCGTGCCTGGAGACTTCTTCTTCTGACACCACGTCCGTGTAATCTGGGGGGGCTGAAGCGGAAAGGGGCGGGACTAAGACACCCCTGCAAAACCCAACTCCACGAGCCCCTCTGAACTCTTAGGGAAACAAGAAGTCTCTCTCGAGCTGATGATGAAGCAGTGGTGCCCTTCCCTCTGATCAGCAAGTTTTTATGCACATGGCACCAAAAAGCATTTAGGAGAGTCTGCTTGGATGAAACGACTAGTATTGATGATACTCTATTCTTTTGAGGTGTGTATTATAGTCTAGGTTTAAAAAAAAAAATCATTGAAATGTGGCTACAGCCTGGCCGGCGTGGCTCAGTGGTTGAGCGTCAACCTATGAACCAGGAGGTCACAGTTCAATTCCCCATCAAGACACATGCCTGGGCCCTAAACAGTTTGGCTCAGTGGATAGAGCGTCGGCCTGCGGACTGAAGGGTCCCAGGTTCGATTCCGGTCAAGGGCATGTACCTTGGTTGCGGGCACATCCCCAGTAGGGGGTGTGCAGGAGGCAGCTGATCGATGTTTCTCTCTCATCGATGTTTCTAACTCTCTATCCCTCTCCCTTCCTCTCTGTAAAAAAAAAAAATCAATAAAAATATATTAAAAAAAAAAAAAGACACATGCCCGGGTTGTGGGCTCGATCCCCAATGTGGGGCGTGCAGGAGGCAGCCAATCCATGATTCTCTCATCATTGATGTTTCTCTCTCTCCCCCCCTCTCTCGTCCTCTCTGAAACCAATAAAAACATATTTAAAACCAAAAAAAGAACTGTGGCTACAGAAAATATATGACCCTGTACTTTCATGCTGACTCCCTTTCGTTGCTTTACTATTCTACACCAGAATCAGGAAATGTAGACTTTATTCCCGGGCAAGCTGCACTCTCAGTGGCTTCTCGTAAAACTGTCTGATGGGTTGAGTAAGAGGAAGAGAAAGGGTAGCTCTGGGGGCAGCAGGAATTCCCATCTGAGGCCTCACTCTGTTCCCCGTCCTGTGCTTAGGTACTTCGCGTGCAAAGCTTCATCCTGCAAGAACCCCAGGCCCTTTACCTTCGGGCTGTTCCGGCAGCGCCAGCGCCCACCAGCTCATGTCCACGCTGAACTGGCTGGCCATGCTGCAGTTCCTGCTGGCAAAGCCGTGGTACGGGACCGTCCCGATCACCAGGGGCAGCTCCAGCATCAGTTTTTTAGCACCAGGGATGTGAATATACACCTATTATGCCAAAAAAAAAAAAGAAGAAAAAGGAAATGAAAGACATAGAAAGGCACTAACAACCCTAGCCTGTGTGGCTCTGTGGATAGAGCGTCGGCCTAGGCCAGGGGTGGGCAAACTTTTTGACTCGAGGGCCACAATGGGTTCTTAAACTGGACCGGAGGGCCGGAACAAAAGCATGGATGGAGTGTTTGTGTGAACTAATATAAATTCAAAGTAAACATCATTACATAAAAGGGTACGGTCTTTTTTTTTTTTTAGTTTTACTCATTTCAAACGGGCCGGATCCGGCCCGCGGGCCGTAGTTTGCCCACGGCTGGCCTAGGGACTGAAGGGTCCTGAGTTCGATTCCGGTCTAGGGCACATGCCTGGGTTGCGAGCTCCATCCCCAGAAGGGGGTGTGCAGGAGGCAGCCGATCAATGATTCTCATCATTGGTGTTTCTCTCTCCTTCTTCCTTCCTCTTTGAAATCAATAAAATATGTTTTTAAAAACAAGAAAAGGCACCAACCAAGTTAACCCTTACAGAAACAGCTGATTCCATTTATTTTTTTCATAGAAACAAATGCCTTTGTCGCCTGCCACCGCCCCGCCATACAATTGTCCATTGTCGAGACCCAATAAATCGAAGGACAGACCAGACGGCAGGAGGAGTGCACCACCTACTGTGAGCACTCAGGGACGGGGAACCGTGGCCTTAACACACTTCACTGCTAGTGAGCGTGGCTTACGTAATAACCATAGAAGAGGAAGTTCGTGTCCTTCAATACAACAAGCACCCGCCATGCACCTGAATTCTTTCATGTCATTTAATTAAATCCCGTAGGGCAGTGGTTCTCAACCTTCCTCATGCCACGACCCTTTCATACAGTTCCTCATGTTGTGGTGACCCCCAACCATAAAATTATTTTCGTTGCTACTTCATCACTGTCATTTTGCTACTGTTATGAATCGTCATGTAAATATCTGATATGCAGGATGTATTTTCATTGTTACAAATTGAACATAATTAAAGCATAGTGATTCATCACAAAAACAATATGTAATTATCTATGTGTTTTCTGATGGTCTTAGGTGACCCCTGTGAAAGGGTCGTTCGACCCCCAAAGGTGTCGCGACCCACAGGTTGAGAACCGCTGCTGTAGGGGGATAGTTTTGCTTGTAGGGTCCACAGTTTGGTGCAGTGCTGCTGCCCTGAAATGCCAGTTCCCTAGGTATCAAGTGTGCATAGTCCCAGGCCCATGGCGCCGGCACTGCTCCATTCGGCACACTGCTGGTTTTGCCGAGAGCTCTGCTTACCGCCAGGGAGTATTCCACTCTGATGATGCAGCAGTCCAGGATGGACGGCGGGAGGGGCGGGATTTTCAGCATCTTCCCGTTCCACGTGTCGGTGCTCCCAGAAGCGATGTGGTTTCCTCGCACGTTGGCGACCATGTGCCGGACGGTCTTCGTTTTCCCGCTGGCCATGTACGTCTGGGTTTGGAAAATAGCAGCTTTGGGGACGACCAGGCGGGAGGAACAGTTCTCTATTTCTGCGTAGATTGGAATAGCTTCTCCTAAAATGGAAAAAAACCCCACACAAAACCTTCAGAAACCTTGCAGGAAGTTCTCCCCACGGTGGAGTAGAGCTGTTACCAAGGAAAGCTGGAAGGTTCGCAACAAAACTGCAACAAGTTTTGAGAAGCCCCGATGGAAAACTTATTGTAAATCTGAGTCGGAGGAATGAAAATTCACTACAGGTTGTGGTGGACGTTGTTTTATTGCACTCGAGGCCCGGTGCACGAATTCATGCACAGGTTGGGGGGGTTGGGGGCGGGGCCAACCGGGAGGGAGGGGCTGTGGGTGGTTGGCTAGCCGTCTCCGTCCCCTGGTCGATCTCCTGGTTGAACTCCCCATCAAGGGGACAATTTGCATATTAGCCTTTTATTGTATAGGACTAGAGGCCTGATGCATGAAATTCATTCAAGAGTAGGCCTTCCTTACCCCAGCTGCCAGCACTGGCTTCCCTCTAGCACCCGGGATCAGGGCTTCCCTTGCAGCCTGGCTTCGTCTGGAAGGTCCTCTGGTCTAATTAGCATATTACCCTTTTACTATTATAGATTATTCACTTTCTAATGTTGTGATATTAGGTTATCAGTTCTAAAGTGATGTAAATGACTAATATCTTTAAAAATTAAGATAAGACAGACAAGTTAATGATTGAATGCCATATTAAGTACAAAAGATCATTGACAAGCTCAGTGCCCCCCAATTAAATCTGCCCCCCACCCCCTACCCCCAAGAACGGAGCCTTATTTAAGGACTGGATGGTCAGGCACGAATAAAACAATGCATGGTGGGCAAGTTTTCCATGCACATGTACGCCCACCATCCTACCTACCATCCCCGCTTCATTTCCGATAAGCCCGGACCCCGGGGGGGTGGGGGCCAGATCCCTGGAACGGAATCGGGCCCTTCACGTGGGAGCTCTGATATCAGCGGACTGTTAAGCTGGCCGGTGTCCTACATTCCAACCCCAAGTGTTTGTATTCCCAGCGTGGAATCAGAATGCCCAGCAACGCTTTCGTATAAGAGCTCTCCTCTGAGCAACACTGCTGTGGACATTCTTTCACATGAAAACAAGACGCCAGTATTTACCCACTTTCCCAGGCGTAAGAGTAACGGGACTGATGTCAGGAATACCTGGCGTTTTATTGGAATCTACTTGTCCACTCAAAAATATTTAAATATCAGTTATTTACTTTTAAAAAATATATATTTTTATTGACTTCAGAGAGGAAGGGAGAGGGAGAGAGAGATAGAAACATCAATGATGAGAGAGAATCATTGACCAGCTGCCTCCTGCACTCCCCCTACTGGGGATCGAGCCCGTGACCCAGGCATGTGCCCTGGACCGGGAATCAAACCGTGACCTCCTGGTTCATAGGTCGACGCTCAACCACTGAGCCACGCCGGCCGGGCTACATATCAATTATTTACATTAAAAACAGCAACATTTATTATTCATGTTTTAAAATAGTGTATACTTCAGAAATGACAAAAACACATTATTTAAAATCACTTAAATTTAGCGAATAAAATGAATGCATTTGCCATGTGAACTTTCCAAACATCGTGCTTACCGTTACAATATCCCTTCCTTTCGATTTTGGCACTCAGCGAGACGGGGCCCGACGTGAAAAACCAGCAGCCAACCATTTTCTCTTGAGTTTTCAATACGGGGCTCTTGGAAATTCCAAATAATAAAACAGCTTTAATTACACCAGTCCAGGAAAATCACAAAACTTAGAAAATGATGTTATTCTTCCTGACGGAGTTGTAAAGGAATGTCTTCCAAAAGGCAGATCAACCTCTCTGATCTCCCGTGACATTTTAGGTAGAATACTTACTGAAACAGGAAGCACTGAAAATCATTCCCTTTTTAGGAAAACTCAGGTGAATGTTCAGATTCACGTTAGGGTGGGACCATCCTAGTCATTATGTTTCCGGGAAATGCTATACCATCCCTTACAAAAGCAACTAGCACCTCTAGTCACCCCTGTTAACATGTGAGAACTACTATTTTATTTTAAGACTTTATACGGAGATCAGGTCAAAGGAGAAATGGCAGAAAAATCAATAATCATCATGTTCTGTGTTTTGGCGTGTACACTGTGGGATAAGCCAACTGCCCTTTTTTCCTCCCCACTTCCTTCAAAATGCATTGTTAGGCAGATATTTCCAGTGTTTTTAACGTAGAATGGCTTGTGGTTTTGGTGTAATGGCAGGAAAACACACCCAGGGTTAAGGATCAAATGGTTATGAACACACCACTGCACGTTCCAATCCACAAGCGGCAAAGGAAATGATACGAGACTCAAAAGGCTCGGGTTACAAGATGCTCAGATCACACGTTCATTGTAAAGCCCAACGTTACAATGTTTTTCTTCTTTGTTTATAGAAAGAATAGTAGCCCTAGCTGGGTTGGCTCAGTGGAGCGTCGGCCTGCAGACTGAAGGGTCCCAGGTTCGATTCCCGCCAAGGGCACATGCCTGGGTTGAGGGTTCGATCCCCAGTAAGGGGTGTGCAGGAGGCAGCTGATCCATGATTCTTTCTCATCACTGATGTTTCTATATCTCTCTCCCTCTCCCTTCCTCTCTGAAACCAATAAAAATATATTTTTTAAAAAGAAAGAATAATAAAGGATAATAGTATCTCTTTTTTTTTTTTGCAAAAAAGAAAAGCTCTTTAAATCATTTGCCACAATGGCCCCATAAACAGTTTATCTTCCAATTCGAATTAGTTTTTAAAAATACAAGACACGTAGCATTGTCAGTTTTCAAAGGTGTTAAGCTGGGGGTAAGCCATAGCTATAAACCGATCGCTGGGTGCCGGTTCGTTTATGATTTGGGTCTCAAATGTGGGTCTCAAACAGGGCATATCTGTTAATATTTTCACAATCTAAAGGTGAACATTAGAGTAAATTCTATTCCATTTTCATGCGAAAATAGAGTTAAACAACTCCTCTAACTCCTGGCTTTCCCCCTTATCTTTAAAAGCATTAGCTAAAAAAAAAAAAAAAGAAACCTCCCATATTAAAATAACATCTTTGTGGCCAGTGTCATGATGAAAAGTTTGAATGACCCCAGTATGTTTTATGAAGTAAAAAAAAAAAAAAAATCATTCATATTGAAATGAAGAACCATTAGGTCCCAGCAGCTATCATGAAAGCACAAGGTATAATTTTATATGATTTTGATAATGTGGGTTTAGATAAAAGAACCTCGCTCATTAGCCCCCGTCGCGGCCATTCCCTTGTTACTTATGCCCCAATCTTTCTCCTCGGGCTGCGGTATTCCGGGTGGTTATTAGAAGTTCAATGCTGTCACGCGGCCAGATCTGTCAGAAGGAGATGATCAGTGAAAGGATCCCCACACAGCTGCATGCGCGTACTTCGTGTTAGCAAATGACACGCGAGAGGGCCGGGTGCACAGCATAATGGCCCGGGCCTCAATCACAGGCTGCGCGTGATTAATACTCTTGCGTAATTGCTGCTCCCCAACCTGCTATTACGGGAGGGTGGAGCCCCGTGCGTGTGGCGGCTCTGGGGGAAGTGACAGCTCTCCGGGTCCGCGTTATTATTATTAATAAGCCTTATCCGTGCGTCCCCGGCCTGCGTCACCGGTTGGCAGAAGCGGCCCATAGCGTTCACACACGCGATTTGTCATTTGCTCAACCTCGGAGCACAGGTGTAGGATGAATGCCTATGGGTACAGTGGTCGGCAAACTCATTAGTCAACAAAGCCAAATATCAACAGTACAATGGTTGAAATTTCTTTTGAGAGCCAAATTTTTTAAACTGAAACTATATAGGTAGGTACATTGTTATGAATTTCATTAGGGTAACTCCTAAGGCAGTGATGGCGAACCTTTTGAGCTCGGCGTGTCAGCATTTTGAAAAGCCCTAACTTAACTCTGGTGCCGTGTCACATAGAAATTTTTTGATATTTGCAACCATAGTAAAACAAAGACTTATATTCTTTTTTTAAAAAAAATATATTCTATTGATTTTTTACAGAGAGGAAGGGAGAGAGATAGAGAGCCAGAAACATCGATGAGAGAGAAACATCGATCAGCTGCCTCCTGCACATCCCCCCCTGGGGATGTGCCCGCAACCCAGGTACATGCCCTTGACCGGAATCGAACCTGGGACCCTTCAGTCCGCAGGCTGACGCTCTATCCACCGAGCCAAACCGGCTTCGGCAAGACTTATATTCTTGATATTTATTTTATATATTTAAATGCCATTTAACAAAGAAAAATCAACCAAAAAAATGAGTTCGCGTGTCACCTCTGACACGTGTGTCATAGGTTCGCCATCACTGTCCTAAGGCTTAGGAAGAGCCACACTCAAGGGGCCAAAGAGCCGCATGTGGCTCGCGAGCCGCAGTTTGCCGACCACGGGGTTACGAGATCGTATCGGGAAAGGGACAGGGCAGACGAGCCCTAAACTGGCTCGGCGTGGATTCCACCACGAGAGGAAGGAGGAAGGGAGGGCAGGGGCGGGAAGGAAGGAGGAAGGACTTACGAGTAATGCCGGCGTGTTGACATCGATGTGACTGATCACCTGGAGTTCCCGCCTGACACTCTGCTCGGGGAGCCTGGGCCTCTCCAAGACCGCCCTCACGCAGTACTGAATGCCTCCGTACTTCCCGCTGAAGGACGTGACCAAGAGCCTGAGCGCAGCCAGAGACATGAATGTCTAAGCTTATTGCTCAGGTAACCACACCAGAGCGGGCTGGGCTGGAGGAGGTTAAGGGGGAGCGGGGGAGGGAGCACCTATGTAATACTTGCAACAATAAAGATTAAAAAAACACATACACAAACACACACACACACACACACACACACACGCCAGGCAAAGCTCTTAGCATGTTGGTTCGGTTAAAAGAAAAATGAGTGAGAGCAGGGGCGGGCCCAGGTGTGCCCGGGCGTGCCCGTGAGCCTGAGCCGGGGCGGGTCTGTCTGGGGGTTCTTCAGGATAAGCGAGCACACCCGAGAGCCGGAAGGGACTGTACCCTCACGTGTGGATGGACGTGGGGCAGGGAAGAAAATTTTAAAAAGTTACCGTTGTCGCACTTACTCGGATGGAAGTTGAAAGCTAAATGGGAATTCGTGTTTTCCGGGCTGCAGTAGGAGGGTGCCTTCACCTAAGAAGGAGAACACATTTGATTTTGACGAAGGTTAGGACTCGGTCAAGAAGTGTCACCACCTCCATCAGAAGTTTTTTAAAAAGGAGGTTTCCCTGGCTGTAATAGCTGGTGTACGCCAGAGAGTTCACTGAACGGAGGTTTCGAGAATTAAAATTTGAGTCAGTTTGTACCAAGTTTCACCACGTATATAGCTTCTGTCTTCAAACAGACAATTACACAAGTACCAAGCAGAAAGTGAGAGCCCAGCGCTCCCATATGCATAAACGTGTGCACATACACGTACGTGTGTATCCATAAACATTTGTACACACACATATATGTATATACATAAACGTGTACACACACTTATGTGTATATACACACACTTATGTGTATATACATAAACATTTGTACACACATATGTATAGACATAAACGTGCACACACATGTGTATGTACATAAACATTTGGACACATACATCATGCATATACATAAACATGTGTACACACACTTATGAGTATGTACATAAACATTTGGACACATGCATCATGCATATACATAAACATGTGTACACACACTCATGAGTATGTACATAAACATTTGGATACATACATGCATGCATATACATAAACATGTGTACACACACTTATGAGTATGTACATAAACATTTGGACACATGCATGCATGCATATACATAAACATGTGTACACACACTTATGAGTATGTACATAAACATTTGGACACATGTATGCATATACATAAACATGTGTACACACACTTATATGTATATACATAAACATTTGTATAGATACCACCCACTCTTATACTAGCGAGGGTATGCTAACATCAGTACACTATTATGCTAACATCAGATACCAATATTAAATTTGACTGAAAACGAACTAAGCAAAAAATACATCCATCTATTTTGGGTATATCACAAAAGTCAGGCTGTGTACTCCTTGGGCAGAGGTGGAAAAAGAGGTGAAAAATTAACTCCGACTGTTATGCATATTGAATATAATACTACACAGCCAACAGGACCAGTTATTAAGCGAGAACCCCGTACCGATTATAATCCAGGTCTGCCGATGAGTGGGTGTTTCGGGGTTAGCTTGGGATATAGACAGGGGCTTTGCCATGCACGGCCATGACCCTTCCTCCTGCTCGGGGTCAGCCAGCTCCATTTGATTTCACACCGAGAATTAGCCTTGTTGTGGGAAGGCCGAGATGCAAGGTGTGGGCGGACCGCGCAAGGCCGCAGGCCCCGCGGGCACTTGGATGAAGGCGCAGACAGCACCTGTGTTCAGGTCCAAGGCCAGCTCCACGCTGGCAGTGCTGGTCGGGGGCCCTCCAGAGAACCTTGCAAACGTTCCCTTCTTCCCACGCTCACTGGTTCAAGTTTACAGTGAAATTCCCTCCGGGGTGGGGTGACTACGACGGAGAAAGGGCCGCAGAGACTGAGAACGCTCTCTCTGAGCTTTGCCGGCCACTTGATACGACCGCGTCCGTTCACATAAAGCAGTTAGAAGGCAGAAGTCACCAGTGAGACGGCAGAGTTTTTCCCTGGAGTCCTCAGACCTTAGACAGCTCGGTTAACATTTCAGCCTTGCACTTTTGGAAAACAGGAGCACCGTCCTGGCCCATTGTCTCTTGAATCTGTCCCCAATTTTCAATGTGTGATAGATACACTGGTATTGGGGGAAGTCAACAAAATGTTTGCCATTTAAGGTGACTCAACTAAACACACAGGAGGGTGACCTGGAGGCGAAAGGAACAGGTCACGGGGATGTGAGCCATGGTAAGTGACAGTGAGAGACGGAGCAGTGTGCCCAGCTGTGCCCGTGACCCTGAGCAGCGAAGCCACCCCACTCACTGCGCAGCCAGCAAGGGAAGGCTCAGAGCAGGCCCAATGCTCCGGCGAGCTGGGCTAGAGTTCTAATTTGTAACCACTAGGTTACGGAAAATGACAACTTTAATATATATATTAAATAATAATATATATAATATATATTTTTTTATTTTATTTAAAATATATTTTATTGATTTTTTACAGAGAGGAAGGAAGAGGGATAGAGAGTTAGAAACATCGATCAGCTGCCTCCTGCACACTCCCTACTGGGGATGTGCCCGCAACCAAGGTACATGCCCTTGACCAGAATCGAACCCAGGACCCTTGAGTCCGCAGGCTGACGCTCTATCTACTGAGCCAAACCGGTTAGGGCTATAATATATTATTATATATAATATATGTATTATATATAATATATATTAAATAATAATATATATACATAATAATATATATTATTGATTTCAAAGAGGAAGGGAGAGGGAGAGAGATAGAAACATCAATGATGAGAGAGAATCAATAATTGGCTGCCTCCTGCATGCCCCCTATTGGGGATCGAGCCTGCAACCCAGGCGTGTGCCCTTGACCAGAATTGAACCTGGGACCCTTCAGTCCACAGGACGACGCTCTATCCACTGAGCCAAACCAGCCAGGGCTGAATATGACAACTTAAAGTACTATAAAATGTTTAAAATGGTGGGTTTCATTTGAGGTCAAAATTGATAGTGCTCAGATGTCAGGCAGTGGCTATAAGGATGAATAACTTGAATCCTCAAACAGGGCCTTGGGAGGAAGGGAAGCTGGACACCTGTACCCAAGCAGTGACCACGGAGTGCTGGAGCCTGAGGGGCCGGGACGGGCACCCTGGGGACCACACCCATCACATGTTGGGGTTGGCATGGAGATGAGTGGGAGGGGGCTCAGATGAAGGGAACCGCAGGAAGCAGGGCATGGTAGACGTGTGGGGGGACAGTGGTCCAGGATTTCAAAAGAGGGTAAGAGGGAGCTGAAGTTCCCTCTTCAAGACAAAACTAACCAATGTAGGAACTGTCAGTGGTTAGAACTTCAGCCTGCAGACTGAAAGGTCCTGGGTTCGATTCCGGGCAAGGGCACATGCCCGGGTTGCGGGCTCGGTCCCCAGTAGGGGGCGTGCAGGAGGCAACCGGTCAATGATTCTCTCTCATCATTGATGTTTCTCTCTCCCTCTCCCTTCCTCTTGGAAACTGATAAAAATATATATATATATATTTTAAAACAGGAACCTTTAAAAAATTTTTTTATATATTTTATTGATTTTTTACAGAGAG
Source organism: Myotis lucifugus (assembly GCF_000147115.1). Classification (NCBI taxonomy): domain Eukaryota; kingdom Metazoa; phylum Chordata; class Mammalia; order Chiroptera; family Vespertilionidae; genus Myotis; species Myotis lucifugus. Next base: position 178,908 of record NW_005871543.1, read on the forward strand.
GAAGAGAGAGGGATAGAGAGTTAGAAACATAGATGAGAGAGAAACATCGATCAGCTGCCTCTTGCACACCTCCTACTGGGGATGTGCCCGCAAGCAAGGTACATGCCCTTGGCTGGAATCGAACCTGGGACCTTTCAGTCCGCAGGCTGATGCTCTATCCACTGAGCCAAACCAGTCAGGGCAAAAACAGGAACCTTTAAAAGAGACGCATAATCACCTCAAAACATAAACAGGAAAAACAATTGATGTTGATAAATGTGTGGGTGACAGTATTTGGACTCCAATATTTGTTTTCGTTCTCTTTCTCTTTCTCTTTCTCATTTGTTTAGAATTTAAAACTTTCCCAGGCTGACTCACGCGTCCTTTCCCGTATGTCACGGGGAGATGTTCCATTTGCTAATGGTCTTACAGCCAGAGCCCATAACTCAGGCACTGCTGAGCTGTGGGAGCTAGAAGCCCTTTCCAGAGTTAGAGGGGGGCTCAGGAAGGATGAGGGGTGCATATAAGGTCACCCTGCCGGTGGGTGACCAAGAACTGAAACCATCTCTCTGGCCCGTCTTGTCTCTCTACCACAATTTCGCAATAAAATTCTGAAGAAAATCAGTCACCATGTAAATCAGTAGTTGGGTCAGATGAGCAATGCCCAAGAATGAGCTGAGGAGTTTTTGGGAAAATAGATCCCACAGCCACCCTTCCCCAAACTCTCAATATTTCTGAAAATCTGTTTGGGTGATTGTAATCCATTATGTGTTGGAATTCAGTGACCCTGAGGATCTGTGACCATGTAAAGTTGCCGACTTCTTCCGAGCTTCTTCTAGATACGGGAGTGATCTCTCTTTATTTCTGTATGAAAGCAACTGAAACTATGTTTGTTTGTTTTTTAAGTAGAACATATTTTTGCCAATGTTTGTTATGATGCATTCTGAAAACAAGCGAGTCAGGTTGTTTAGATTTGGACATTCCATTCCATCGGAGTGAAAACACAAAATTTGACTGGTGAATCATAATGTTATTGGTTAGCCCAGATTTTAGCAAAGTATTTTTTTTTTGCTAGGTTTTTTTTTTTTTTCTGCTAGGTAGGTCTAATTGCTGTTAATCTTACATCTATTGACTCAGCCGTCATGGGACTAGACACAGAGTTCAAAGTCCTGGACAAAAACAACTTACTTCTCTCTCCACGGCCCTGTCAGCCATCCTGAGAATCTGTGGTCTCTTACTTTGGGGGAGGCAGGTGGGAGCTGA
>NW_005871543.1:182127-183639 GCF_000147115.1 Myotis lucifugus
CGACCCCGCTTCCTCGCCCATCCCGCCGAACAGGTCTGGCAGCGCCCGGGATCCGGGGTCGGGAGCAAAGCGGCGCCGCTGTCACAGGATGCCAGCCGCACACGGAGGGCGCAGCGGCCGCGGTGCGATGCTCCGTGGAGGGACCTGGCGCGCCGTGGGGCCTGTCGCTTTAACAAACCCCGCTGGGACTGGAGACCGGGCCGGGACAGCCCGCCCCCGGCGCGCGCCCATAGGCCGGCGGCGAACACCGCCTAGTGCCGATTGGTTGGAAGTGGCTACTGAGTCATTTCATTGGCGCCCCTCGCAGTTCGCTGGCGCAGGTAGGCAGTGCGTGATCGGCCCGTAGTGACCTATCGGGATACGCAGCTGTGCACGTGCACAGGCCGCTTATTGGCTGGGGCGAGGCACAGCCCAGGGGCACTGACCAATAGGGAGGTGGTGCGCCCATGTGGACAGAGAGTGAGAAACAATATTCGGGAGGGAGGGGGCGGGACCGGGAATCCCAGGGCTTGGGGCTTGTCAGCGTTCCTATGGTTACGGGCGGGGGCGGGGTTTCTGGCAGCGTGGGGAGCGTTTTGCTGGAGTCACTGGGTTCCTACTGGAAAGAGAAGTTGTGGCGGAACTGGCTGCGGTTATGATGACATCTGCAGTTTTCGAGAGCGCATTGATGTCCTGGAAAAGTGGAACTCAGTAACATTTCCTTATGAGAGTTGGGAACCTTCATGGGCAAGTTGGCATGGAGTCGCCTCCAGGTTCCCGACCCCCGCTTCTCTGCGGTTTCAGAATTCGCCCTCTTTCCTACGGTGGGAATGCAGCCCTGGCTCCCAGCCTGGCACTGCTGGAACCAGTTCTGCTGCTGGGCTCGCAGCCTCTCTAAGATGGGAATGGCTGGATGGGTCATTCTTCCTGCTGGCAATAAGGTCAGGTCGTGAATCACAGGTTGTTTCTAAACCAGCCACCCCAGTTTCTGCTCCACCCGAACTCATTTCGTGACTTGAGTATCGTAGGCCCCAAAACATGTCCAGTGGTTTTGATGACTTGTCCACGCCCAGAGCTCTTTCCCGCTGTCCTGGCTTCCATTGTTTTCCTTTATCTTCCATTCCTTATCAGTTCCATCTGGCATAGCCGCCACTATCTGGCCATCATTATCTAACCCTTTTAAAGGCGTCCCTTACAAAAATTCCAAGTCAGTGAGCTGATGATGATTGCTTAACCTCATATTGAGATTTACGACCTTGCCTGATATAGCTACTTCTTTTCTTTTTTTAAAATTTTTTTATTTTTATTTATTTTTAATATATTTTATTGATTTTCTACAGAGAGGAAGGGAGGGGACAGAGAGTCAGAAACATCGATGAGAGAGAAACATCGATCAGCTGCCTCCTGCACACCTCCTACTGGGGATGTGCCTGCAAACAAGGTACATGCCTTTGACCTGATTGAACCTGGGACCCCTTCAGTCCGCAGGCCGACGCTCTATCCACTGAAGCAAACAGGTTAGGGTCCTTTTCT
>NW_005871543.1:183739-189002 GCF_000147115.1 Myotis lucifugus
CTCTCTCTCTCTCTCTCCTCTCTCTCTCTCTCTCTCTCTCTCTCTCTTTCTTTCTTTCTTTTCTTTCTTTCTTTCTTTCTTTTCTTTCTTTTTTTCTCCCAAACTAAGGGTTGCTCTGCTGTTCTCTCTGAGTTTAGATGATTAATGTGAGACTTTACTAAGGCTTCACAAGTTCCAGGTTTTCTTATCTCCTCTTCAAGAAAGTGGAACAGGTCAGACAACCAGTCCTGCATAAAGTTCAGAAATAGCTGTTCTTCTAGACTAGCCTCCAACATGCGCTTACTCTGCCTCTTACCAACAGACCTGAGGTATTTATTTGCAGATTGTCCATCACCCCCACTTGAAACGCAGAAATTTTTCTCAGCATTGGTGTTCCCTCTGGTACCTAACCCCGAGTTCCGCATACAGTCAGCGCTCAATAAATGTTTGCTGGCCTTCTCAGAGTCACAGAGGATGAAGCGGAACAAATAACCAAGTAGAGCAAACAATGAAGGAAATAAGATATGGAGTCAGGGTCAAGGGTCAGATGGAGAGTCTTAAAATTCGTCCTATACCCCTGCCCCAAATTTCTGTTCCATTTTCCTCAACTGGCTTTCACTCAACACTCCGTCTCCACTTGGCTGGGACCGTCTTAGCTCCGGTTACATACGGACAATCTAATGAGCCAAAGGCCTGTGGCAGACCACGAAGAGACGGTTACAGTTTCTGCAACGAGGGGCATCCTTCAGGCCTTCAGCCCTCCTCAGCTTGAGAGAGCAAATAGGTCTGAACACACCCATGCAAGATCCCTGGACGGCTAAGGGCATCCTAACAGAGTTTCTTAAACTGAACCATGCGTCTGAATCCATAGCATCTGGCAGCAATGCAGATTCCGTCTCCCTCGGGGAGCCGCTGGGAGTGGCAGGGTCTTTAGGGGGTTCTGCTGAGAATGGCTCTGAGGCTGGGATCCTTGGGCCATGTGCATGGGTAGGGTCCCTAGGCCTGGTCAGCTATCAGAGCCCATCGGGGCCTTCAGCTGCCAGGCCCCCTGGTGGTCAGCGCACGTCATAGCAAGTGATCGAAATCCCAGTCTCCCAGTCGAACTCCCAAGGGGACATTTTGCATATTAGCCTTTTATATATATATATACTAGAGGCCCGTTGCATGAAGAGATTCGTGCAATAGGCCTTCCTTCCTCTGGCTGCTGGCACCGGTTTTCCTCCAGCACCCGGGATCCAGGCCTTTGGTCCGGCCGCAGCGAGGCTTGGCTTCTCCCCTCTGGCTGCAGCGAGGCTTGGCTTCTTCCCTGCAGCTGTAGCGGAGAAGCCAAACCTCTTCAGTCTTCAGTCTTCTCTCCGTGCCTGTGTATGCAAATTAACCGCAATCTTTGTTGGGTTAATTTGCATAGTCACTCTGATTGGCTGGTGGGTGTAGCGGAGTGACACCAATTTGCATGTTTCTCTTTTATTAGTGTAGATAGATTAAAAAGGGGGGGTGCCTCCAATTGGACATTCCAGATGATAACTGATGTTTCCGGGGTGCACTCTGTCCTGACCCTTCATGGAGGTCTTTATTCCTTCGTTTCGCTCGGAGAGGGAGATGGGAGTGTCCCCACAATCCAGGGACAGCTTCAGTACAGCGCTGCCTTCAGACTGTGGGGAGCGGGTCTGGGCTGCATGGTGCCAGCTCGCTCTCTTCTGCCGATTCCGGACGGGTCTGGAGCATTCCTCCTGCCCCAGCCAGTGCAGTGTGACCTGAGCCCTGCGTGTTCCTTGGGCATCAGTCTGCAGCCCTTCTGGATGTTTTTAAAATATATTTTATTAATTTTTTTTTACAGAGAGGAAGGGAGAGGGATAGAGAGTTAGAAACATCGATGCGAGAGAAACATCGATCAGCTGCCTCCTGCACACCCCCTGCTGGGGATGTGCCCGCAACCAAGGTACATGCCCTTGACCAGAATCGAACCTGGGACCCTTCAGTCCGCAGGCCGATGCTCTATCCACTGAGCCAAACTGGTCAGGGCCCTTCTGGCTGTTTTGTCTTTTGGCCCTGTCCAGCATCTGCTGGGGTCTGGAGCCCAGCCCTGTGCTTGCCTTCTTCATGCTGAAGTCTGTCTTGGCTGCTGTTATTGCTGCTTCAAACCGGTTGGCCTGTGAAGGTGAGGGAGACGCTGACAGAGGCCAGCGATGGGACTTGGACTCTGAGCCATGGCGTCTTCCCCACCTTCCCACATGGCTGCCCTGGGGGGCTGATGCCAACCCTGCCTGGACCAGCATTAGCTCTGCTACAGCAACTTGGCGACTTGGCGAGTCAAACATTGCTCGGCCTTGCTCTTCCGGCCCTGGGAGTTGCGGGCATGTTACCTTATTATTAGCGATACTAAAAGCAATAACAATGAGCCTATATTGAGTGCTTTCTATGTTGTGAGCTCTGGACCAGGTGTATTGCATATATTGTTACATTTAATTCTCGGAAGCACCCTATGGGATAGTTAGTATTTTAGACACAGTTTTTCCAATGGGGAAGCTGAGGCCCAGAAAGGTTAATAAGTAATAAGTAACTTGTGCATGATCACCCAGACCCTCAGAGGTGGAGCTGCCCTGGCTGGTTTGGCTCAGTGGCTAGAGTGTCAGCTTGCAGACTGAAGGGTCCCGGGTTCGATTCCAGTCAAGGGCACATGCCTAGGTTGCAGGCTCCATCCCCAGTAGGGGGTGTGCAGGAGGCAGCCGATCAATGATTCTCTCTCGTCATTGATGTTTCTATCTCCCTCCCTCCCTTTCTCTCTGAAATCAATAAAAAAATATATATATACTAGAGGCCCAGTGCACAAAATTTGTGCATGGGTAGGGTCCATAGGACTGGTCAGCTATCAGGGTCGATCAGGGCCTCCCGGCTGCCAGCCCCCTGGTGGTCAGTGCACGTCATAGCAAGTGATCGAAATCCCGGTCTCCCAGTCGAACTCCTGAGGGACATTTTGCATATTAGCCTTTTATATATATAGATGAAAAAAAATTGGACCTCACAGTTTTCTGTTTCAAAGGCTGTGCTCCTAAGCACTAGCCACACTGTCTCAGCTGCCACCTGCTCAAGCTCATCCCTGCTTGACAACGGCTGGAACTTCAACCTAAAAAGCCATGAGTGCGTTTCTTTTAGAAGCCGCTGAGCGGCAGTTGGGTGAATATTTTGGGGGGAGGCGTCTGATTCGTCTGGACTCTGCATTCTCCAAAGTTTGTGGGCCCACTTTGTGCATATAGATGGCTGCTAGCTGTTTAAATGCCCAAAAAGGGAGTTGGCGCCTTCTGTCCTCCCCAACTGGCATAGTGAATTAGTAAGGGAATGTGACCAGCAGGAAATAGCAGTCGTTAAGTATCCCATGCCGGCATGATTGTAAACGGCAGTGCCATCGAGGAGCGAATAGAACGGCGGCCGAGGTTGCCATATGTCAGTGGAAAGCAGGGAACATGAGGCAGTTGCCTTCATAGCCTGAATGTGAATATTTGGCCCAATTGCCAGAAACTTAGGCCTCTCCTGGCATTCGAGAGCGCTGGCATACGCAGACCTCCACATGGCCATGTTGCTGGACAATTCAGCTTTTGCCGAAAATAACATATCGGAGTTGTTTCTATAGCATTCGTTGTTCTTGCTTTGTGGTTGTGTTACATTTGTCCGTTAGGATGTTTAACGAGTTTTTAAAGTATTTTTTAAATATATATTTTTTTATTGATTTCAGAGAGGAAGGGAGAGGGAGAGAGAGGTAGAAACATCAGTGTGAGAGAGAATCATTGATCAGCTGCCTCCTGCACGCCCCACACTGGGGATGGAGCCTGCAACTCGGGCATGTGCCCTTGACCCGGAATTGAACCTTGACCTCCTGGTTCATAAATCGATGCTCAACTACTGAGCCACGCTGGCCGGGCTAAATTTTTTATTTTATTGCCCCATGATTAAGTAATGTCTTCATTTTGTCAAATTTGGAACTGTGTGTAGACTTTCTGTGTAGCGCTGTGTAAGTGAAAAGCATCTGTCATTTGTCTCCTGGATTCCTTGGCGTGCTGGGGTGGTGTGGAGGGAAGGAGCGGGAATTCGGGGCGCGTAGGCTCAGAGGTGCCCGAGGTGTGAGCTCATGGAGGAAGGGAGCCCAGCCCGCGTGCCTTCCTTCCTCAGGAGTCTTTAGCTTTCTCATCTGTCAACCCATCAAAGTTTACGACGCAAATTTCTGCACTTAGGCCGTCTTGCGTTTCTACATTCTCTACCTTGGCACCAGGTATGTATTTGACTTCAGGACAATTTACAAATCAAAACCGAAACTTGCAATAAACTCCCCTTACAGTTGTGGTTCGGAGAAGCTTCAGAGCCCCTTAGGCTTGGTTGATAAAACCTGGCATTTCTCCTGCTCCGACGAGGCTGCTCAGCCAACTTTATGACGGAGGGAAACAGCTGGCGAAGTGGGTTCATGCAAAGGTGAAGGTAATATCGCCATAAAAGCCACGAGGATAATGATGTTAAAAGCGGGGTGGGGGGGGGCGGAGTTTTGACAACACCATTAACCTTTTGCTTCAAATTATCGAGTGCGTGGTCTTTGACAGAGGTCTGATCGAAGGTTTTCCATAACTGCGATGAGTGAAAGAGAAGCAATAGAGAACTTGATGTCATTTCTCCTTCAAATCATCCTTTTCCCTAATCCATTAAAAATTCAAGGCCATTGGTGAGTTTCAACTTTTTAAAAATTTATTTATTTATTAAAAAAATTTTTAAAACTATATTTTATTGATTTTTCACAGAGAGGAATAGAGAGTTAGAAACATCGATGAGAGAGAAACATCGATCAGCTGCCTCCTGCACCCCCCCACTGGGGATGTGCCCGCAACCCAGGTACATGCCCTTGACTGGAATCGAACCTGGGACCCTTCAGTCCGCAGGCCGACGCTCTATCCGCTGAGCCAAACTAGTCAGGGCTAAAATTTATTTTTATTAATGCTCACCCGAGGATATTTTTTTCCATTGATATATAGATATATATTTTTTAGAGAGAGGGGAGGGGAGGGGGACAGAGAGAGAGAAACATCGATGTGAGAGAGACACATCAATGGGTTGCCTCCTGCACCTGCCCCGACCAGGGCCGGGGATCAAGCCTGCAACCGAGGTACATGCCCTTGACCAGAATCAAACCAGTGACCCTTCCGTCTGTCGACTGACGCTCTAACCACTGAGCCAAACCACTGAACTAGGGCTCAACTTATTTTGAAAGTGTATATGATTTGTTTTGTAGTGTAGAGAATGTTAA
>NW_005871543.1:189125-191980 GCF_000147115.1 Myotis lucifugus
CTTAAAGAAAAAAAAAATATGCCTAATCGTTTTGGCTCAGTGGAAAGAGCGTCGGCCGCGGATGAAAGGTCCCAGGTTCGATTCCAGTCAGGGGCATGTACTTGGTTTGTAGGCACATCCCCAGTAGGGGGTGTGCAGGGAGGCAGCTGACCGATGTTTCTCTCTCATCGATGTTTCTAACTCTCTATCCCCTCTCCCTTCCTCTCTGTAAAAAAATCAATAAAGTATATTAAAAAAAATAAAGAGAACACACACACACACACACACACACACACACACACACACAGGAGACCAGGATTCAAATACAGGTACCAATTCTAAGAGGGGGAGAAATTTTTATGAAGCTTGAATATAGCCCAGTGTGTTCTAGTCTAGTCTAGGCCTAGAAACCCACTGGGGACTTTGTGTGCCATCTGGGCACTGGTTTGGATTGAGTGGACCCTGGAATCGCTCTCCTTGTGGACTTTGTGATGCTATAGCTGATGGAGGCGGCGTGCGTGCAGGACACGTGAGGTTAATTGCAGAATGAATGGGATCAATAAAAACCAGATAATGTAAACATCAGTCGGGCTAATGGCGGTGAAAACAATGGTCTCAGAGTTTCTGTTGTGAGAAAGGGGAGTTACCGAGAACGGGGGCTCTGAGGCTGGGCTCCAGGGTCACATCCATGTTCTTGGCTGGAGGGCTTCTGTGAACCTCTTGCTATCATATGCACAATTGCCTACGAACATACCTGTGCGGGAGGTCGGAGGTCACAAGTGTATGTTAACGTATGTTGCCCACTTTGAACTTAGGCCAGAGATTAAAATTGCTCTTCATCGAGCCTGCAGAGTGGTCCATCTGAGTCCACAGTGTGTATACATGTTCTGGGACACCGTGCATACATGTCCTTTTTTAAAAATATTTTTTTATTGATTTCAGAGTGGAAGGGAGAGGAAGAGAGAGATAGAAACATCAAATATGAGAGAGAATTATTGATTGGCTGCCTCCTGCACCCCCCACCCCCACTGGGGATTGAGCCTGCAACCTGGGCATGTGCCCTTTACTGGAACCTGGGACCCTTCATTCTGCAGGCTGACTCTCTATCCACTGAGCCAACCCAGCTATGGCTATATGTCCTTTTAAATATATATATATATATTGATTTCAGAAAGGAAGGGAGAGAGAGAGAGAGATAGAAATATCAATGATGAGACAGAATCATGAATCGGCTGCCTCCTGCACTCCCCCTACTGGGGACTGAGCTTGCAACCCAGGCATGTGCCCTGACCGGGAATCGAACCCTGACCTCCTGGTTCATAGGTCAATGTTCAACCACTGAGCCACACCAGCTGAGCAAAATGCCTTTTTAATTATCTTTATGTTCAAGTTTCTTTTTAACAAGTTTGGTGTAAAACAGAACTTACCTGAGTGTCCTGTCAGGTTACTATAATAGTCTATGTAGAAGCAAATTGGAAAAACAACGAGAATGTCAGGGATGAAGAGGATGCAAGCAATTATTTTGGTTCTGATGTTGCCTGTGGATATTTTTCAGGTCGTGTCAATATTTGATGCTAGACTATGAGACGTTAAAGACAAATACAGCGGAGCCTTAGCCAGTTTGGGTCAGTGGATAGAGCGTCGGCCTGCAGACCAAAGGGTCCCGGGTTCAATTCTGATCAAGGGCACATCTCTGGGAAACACATAACAAGAAAACTAGAAAAGGAAATTGAAGCACGTTTCAGAAGGAGTTTGATGGGAAGGAAGGCTAAGGCAGATAGATTCGCCTTCAGATATTTGTGCTTTCTGTTGGCAAGGTAACAGCTGCTACGGGGCACGGAAAGACAGCTAATGTGGAGCCCAAAATCAAAATTAAAATCTGGGGGGATAATACCTGTGTGAATTGTTGTTTTTTCAAAATATATTTTTATTGATTTCAGAGAGGAAGGGAGAGGGAGAGAAAGAAACATCAATGATGAGAGGGAATCATTGATCGGCTGCCTCTTGCACACCCCCTACTGGGGATCGAGCCCGCAACCCGGCATGTGCCCATTGACTGGAATCGAACCTGGGACCCTTTAGTCCTCAGGCCGATGCTCTATCCCCTGAGCCACACCAGCTAGGGCCTGTGTGAGTTGTTTTTGTAGGAGGTCTGTCATACTCAGCAACCTCTCCAAGGTTCTGGGGGTTGGGGCCTGTGACCCTGTAAAGGTTGAGAGCAACTGATGTAGATTTTTCTTTCCACATTTGCCTTGTGACCAAGTTACCGCCCCTTTTTCTGCTTAGAGACTTGATGCTGCTTTGCCCTGCCCTGCCTGCTCACACACAGTCTGGTGGCTGTTGGCTCCTGGCCACCACGGCTCCTTGAACTTGGCCCTGCCACAGTTCTTCCCACATGCGGCTCCCTTACTTGTCTACGTGCTTGTAAGCCGCCTGTAGTCAGAAATTAATTATTTTTTATTCCAACTTGTAGCCCAGTTCCCAGTGGGCCTCTTGTTAGTCAACGTTTCATTTGAATTTTAGGTTGGTGGAATGAATGTGTCATTGGGGCCTGTATGGGTACCGTGGGAAATTTATTAGCAGGGAAGACTCAGAAATGGAAGAGAGATTTGTCAGTAGATAATACGCAGTTGCTTTGCCTTCTTTCTTCTTCTTCTTCTTCTTTTTTTAAGCACATTGCACCAGAATATTCTAAAGATCCAAGAAAGCCTATAAGAGAACAATTCTTATTTTCTTCCCTCGCTCCCTCCCTCCCTCCTTCCCTTCCTCTCTCCCTCCCTCCCTTCCTTCTTTCCCTTCCCTTTCTTTTTCCTTCTCTCCCTCCTCCCTCCCTCCCTCCCTCTCTCCCTCTCTCCCTCCTTTCCTCCCTCCTCCCT
>NW_005871543.1:192080-193255 GCF_000147115.1 Myotis lucifugus
CATCCCCTCTCGCTCCCTCGTGCTTTCTCACTCTTTTACCCCTGTCCTCCTCCTCCTACCTTCCTTCTCTACATTCCTTACATTTTCCTTCCCTTATTTCCTTCCCTCCCCTCCCTTCCTCCTCTCCCCTCCTCCCTCTTCCTTTCCCTTCCTCCCTCCCTCTCCCCTCCTCCCTCTTCCCTCCCTCCCTCCCTCCCTCCCCCCTCCCCCCCTCCTTCCTCCCTCCTCCCCCCCCCTTCCTCCCTTCCTCCCTTCCTCCCTTCCTCCCTTCCTCCCGTCCTTCCGTCCTTCCGTCCTTTGCTGTTATAGTGCAGGGGAGTGAAAAGAATACTTCATTGTTGCTGAACAGACTAAACCCAGATTCTGGATCTGCCATTTATTATTAGGCGACCTCGGTGGAAGCCTGCTGTTCTACTTACAACTTCACCTCTTCCCTGCCCCATTAGAGGTCACAGAAATACTCTGTTATCTCCTAAGAGAGCTGTTGGGATGGGAACAGTGCCTGAATGTGTATATTGCTTGGGGTAACGTGTATTCTTTCCTAGCGGCAGGACTGTGCCTGGGAACGTGGCTCCTCGGCATAAAAGCGAACTACCCCGGCCTATTCTTTACAGCTGGATGTGGCTGCAGGGGGCAGGTTTCTGGTCATGGGAAGGAGGCAGCCAGATCCAAGCCACCCACCGTGAAACCGGGGACTGACCTCGCTGGCAGAGGCCCAGCGGGGGGACTTCCTAACAAGGAACAGCAGATAAGTGATACCTCTTCAGCCCGGCCGGCGTGGCTCAGTGGTTGAGGGTCGACCTATGAACCAGGAGGTCACAGTTCGATTCCCTGTCAGGGCACATGCCTGGGTTGTGGGACATACAGGAGGCAGTTGGTCAATGATTCTCTCTCATCATTGATGTTTCTCTCTCAGTCTCTCTCCCTGTCATCAATAAAAATATATCCTATCTAAATAGAGATGGAATATGCAAATTGACTGTCATTCTGCAACAAAGATCGCAGTGCCCACAGCCAATAAGGAGGGAATATGCAAATTGACGCACCAAAGATGGCGGTGGCCGGGCCGGGATGCTCCTGGCTTCTGGACAGCGCGTGCAAGCAGGCACAGAGCAGATGGGGTGGGGTGGACGCCTGCTATGAGGGGAGGGGCTGGGGGTGGAGGGAGCTACAGG
>NW_005871543.1:193383-196627 GCF_000147115.1 Myotis lucifugus
CGTTTGCTGCTCGCTTCGGATGTCTATCACGGCTCCTCGTTTCACTCTTCTCTCCCTACGTGTATTCTGTTTACGTTTGATCACCTACATTTACACCGACCGCAGGAACCGAAGTGCAGAAGGAAGCCGTTCAGCACCAAGAACAGCGCTCTATCTGCGGTGCCAGAACGTTGCTCTCAATGGCTCCATCCTCTTAAAAGCACAGTAGTTAAGTCAGCGCCAACATTCTTCCGCAACGACCCATTAAATCATCTTCAATCCTCTGTCATCACGACAACGGGATGCAGCCAGATGCGATATTCGGGGATTTAAAAGAAATGCTTTGCTGAAGACACAGCGTCCTGGTTCGACGACGTTCGGAGCCGGTGCGCACAGCTGTGGCGTCTCGCTGCTCCCCTTCCTGTGGGTGTATGTCCGTCCCTCCCCCCTACTCCCCCCGCCCCCATGTCCTGCTTCACGCCAGGTGGGACTGAAGGGCCAGAGGACGTTCCCCGGGATGTGTGATGGGCATTTCTGGGCGATCTGCACCATGGCATGATCTCTGCAAACACACGCATTAGTGTGATCCCGTGCCCACGTGCACGTGGGCTCAAAAGGACGGTATTCATTGTATCCAAGCTAGATAGAAGGTTGCTGTAAGGTAGAGCTGAAATGTACAAATCCACATTTGAGTTAAGAACTCCTCCGGCCTGGCTGGTGTGGCTCAGTGGTTGAGCATCAACCTATGAACCAGGAGGTCATGGTTGGGTTCCAAGTGTTGCAAGGCTCGATCCCCAGTAGGGGGCGTGCAGGAGGCAGACAATTAGTGATTCTCTCTCATCGTTGATGTTTCTATCTCTCCCTCTCCCTCCCTCTCTGAAATCAATACATTTTTTTGAAAAAGAACTCCTCCTGATAGGTTTTTTTAAAACACCCTCAAAATAATAAACTAGTTCCTTCAATTTCTGCCCTGCATTGCAATGAATTATTATTTTTATCCTCACCCGAGACCTGTTTTCATTGATTTTAAACATAGAGGAAGGTTAGAGAAAGCAAGAGAGAGAAACAGCACTGGTTGCCTCCCCGCTTGAGCCCACAACCTAGGTATGTGCCCTGACCGTTGCACCTTTTGGTGTATAGCAGTGGTTCTCAACCTTCTGGCCCTTTAAATACAGTTCCTCATGTTGTGACCCCAAACCATAAAATTATTTTCGTGGCTACTTCATAACTGGAATGTTACTACTGTGATGAATCGTCATGTAAATACCTGATATGCAGGATGGTCTTCGGCGACCCCTGTGAAAGGGTCGTTCGACCGCCAAAGGGGTCTCGACCCACAGGTTGAGAACCGCTGGTGTATAGGATGAGGATCCAGCCAACTGAGCCACCTGGCCAGAGCTGCCATTAGCTATTAAAGGTGTAAGCTCTACAGTATTTGAAGTTTCCACGTCACGTGGGATTAGACGTGAACTTTTGAACTTCTGATTTTACCAGTTTGGCAGGAACGTTGGCACCATTCAAAACCCTGCCTGCGACGAACCATCAAAAAAAAGAGAGAAACCATTTGACAGCCATGCGACGCGCCGTGTGCCGGAAAAGACTGCGCCAGCATCAAGCAGGAATCCTCGAAATGAGATCCTCACAGGCCGTGCGAATGGGCCCGGATGAACCCGGATTCCTGTCGGCGGTGGAATTACAAGCCGGGTAATGTCCTCGGAAAAGCTGCCATGTCTCCGCCTGGAAAGAGGCCCGTTGCTGATACAACAAATCAATTGATAAGAAGTGTCTTGATGGCGCGCAATAAAAAAAACACAAAACCCCAAACAGCGCAACCCCGAATAAACATGCACGGCTCATAAAACAAATTGCCCACCTAAAATGAATTACACGCCAAGTTTATTTTTTCAAAGGAAATGACAGCTAGAATATTCAGTGATGTTTGTACCCACCAGAGAGAAAGATTATAAACAGCATTAAAAGTAAATGTATTCACATTTCCATTCAGTGTAGGTGGGTTTTTTTTTCCATCTACAGGATTACCAAGAGCAAAATGTAAAAGAAAAAAAAAAAGAGCGGTAGAAATGGCCTGTTTTGTGAAATATAGGAAAAAATATACCATCTGTGATCGAGCACAGTTCTCCGTATCCCATCTGTGGTCTGAACGCCATTCTTGACAAAGGCTGAATCCGTTGTCGCTCATTTTTAAGAAAGTTTTCCTAAGAAGTCTACTTTGGAAGCACACTGTTATTCTTGGCGTGGAGTTCCTTTAGAATGAAATAGTAAATATGACCTTTACCACGGTTTTCCGAATTTGTTGTTCCATGCAAAGCTTGCCTTTCTTTGTTTTTTAATTTTAAATATATCTTTATTGATTTCAGAGGGAGAGGGAGAGATAGAATCATGGATCGGCTGCCTCCTGCACGCCCCCCAACTGGAGATCAAGCCTGCAACCCCAGCATGTGCCCTGACCCGGAATAGAACCGTGACCTCCTGGCTCATAGTCGATGCTCAACCACTGAGCCACGCTGGCTGGGCGGGCTTAAATTTTTGAAAGCTGCCCTGACCGGTTTGGCTCAGTGGATAGAGTGTTGGCCTACAGACTGAAGGGTCCTGGGTTCGATTCCGGTCAAGGGCATGTACCTTGGTTGTGGGCACATCCCCAGTCAGAGATGTGCAGGAGGCAGCTGATGGATGTTTCTCTCTCATCTATGTTTCTAGCTCTCTATCCCTCTCCCTTCCTCTCTGTAAAAAATCAATAAAATATAAAAAACTTTTTTGAAAGCTAATAAACCCAGGGGTTCTTCTATTTAATGCTCCACCCCCAGGCAACTTCATTGTCAAAGAAATGCATTTGAACCCTGTGTGATGGTCTTTGTTTCTTCATTCACTGAAGAGAGAATCTTGTTCGAGGGATTTCAATGCATAAAGCTGGGGTTTTCAACCTTTTTAACCCCCCAGCCCACATAAACTACTAAAATTCTGCTGTGCACTCTGTATATACTACAGGCCTAATGCACGAAAATTCGTGCAAGAGTAGGCCTTCCTTCCCCTGGCTGCCGGCACCGGCTTCCTTCAGGCACCCGGGACCCGGGCTGGCTTACCCCGGGCCGCCTGCAGGCACCCGGGACCCCAGCTGGCTCCCTCTGGCCCCGGCTTCGTCAGGAAGGACGCCCGGAATGACGTCTGGTCTAATTAGCATATTACCCTTTTATTATATACTGTGTGTGTGTGTGTGTATATATATTGCCCTGACTGTTATTATATA
>NW_005871543.1:196727-224853 GCF_000147115.1 Myotis lucifugus
TATATATGCAATCTGACAAAAAAAGTATAATTTTTATTCATTTGTCCTGGACAGCTATTGTTGTGTTGGCTCTAGTCATTTTTCTATTTAGAAATCTTAGGGAAAAGAGGTCAGTGCCCCGGCTAACTAGTCAGCTATTGCATCTTTTAAAAATCCTTGTGGCGCCCCAGTTGCAAATCACTGGCATACGGGGAACCACCTGTATTACATGGCATTATTACACTGCTTTAATCAATACAGTTTGATTCAGTTTTAATACTTTTTAAAAATCTTCACCCAAGGATATGCTTTTCTATTTATTATTATTTATTATTATTATTATTATTATTATTATTATTATTTTTAGAAAGAGAGGAAGGGCGAGAGAAAAACATCAATTGGTTGCCTTTCAAATCCGGGATTGAACCCAAAACCTAGATATGTGCCATGACTGGGAAATGAACCTGCAACCTTTTGGTGTATGGCACAAAGCTCCAGCCTACTGAGCCACCCAGCCAGGACCAGTTTGATTCAGTTTTGTTTTTAAAAAAATATATTTTATTGATTTTTTACAGAGAGGAAGGGAGAGGGATAGAGATTTAGAAACATCGATGAGAGAGAAACATTGGTCAGCTGCCTCCTGCACACCCCACACTGGGGATGTGCCCGCAACCAAGGTACATGCCCTTGACCGGAATCGAACCTGGGACCTTTCAGTCCATAGGCCGACGCTCTATCCACCAAGCCAAACCAGTTAGGGCCAGTTTGATTCAGTTTTCATTGGAAAAAGCAATGAATGGTCCACCCCACTGTGATGACTGGTCTTTTCTCAGCAGCTCAGGAGGCTGCTGCCGTCTGCTCACGTCCCTCTGATGAGCTCAGTGATATGGAGCAACATGTGGGCAGCCCGATGACTCACCATCAAATTCTATAAAAGCAGGATTTCTCATACTTGGCACTATTGTCCCTGTCAACTGGTCATTCTTTATATACTGAGGGAGAAAGTTCCATGTGTCTCTCTCTCCCCTTCCCACCCACTCTCTCTAAAAATCAATGGAGCCAAAACCAGTTTGGCTCAGGGGATAGAGCGTTGGCCTGCAGACTGAAAGGTCCCAGGTTTAATTCCAGTCAAGGGCATGTACCTTGGTTGCGGGCACATCCCCAGTAGGAGATGTGCAAGAGGCAGCTGATCGATGTTTCTCTCTCATCGATGTTTCTAACTCTATCTCTCTCCCTTCCTCTCTGTAAAAAATCAATAAAATATATTTAAAAAAAATAAATAAAAAATAAAAATCAATGGAAAAAATAACCTCGGGTGAGGATTAGCAGCAACGACAACAAAAACTAAACACGATCATTTTGTTCCTTAATGTGTTTGATGAAAGCAAGCCTAGGACTTTACCTATATCATAATTTACTTGGCTATTCCTTCATCGTTGTATGTTCTGAAGGCTTCCAGTTTTCCTCTCTTGAATCTTCGCTGTAATCACTGCTTTTAAGGATATAGTCCCAACCCCATATTTTGCATTACTTTTGCCATAAGGGAGCCCACTAAGTGAGTTTGTGAATGTTTGTGTTTCTGAAGCCTTAAGCCAGTGGTTCTCAACCTTCCTAATGCCGCGACCCTTTAATACAGTTCCTCATGTGGTGGTGACCCCCCAACCATAACATTATCTTCGTTGCTACTTCATAACTGTCATTTTGCTACTGTTATGAATCGTATTGTAAATATCTGATATGCAGGATGTATTTTCGTTGTTACAAATTGAACATAATTAAAGCATAGTGATTCATCACAAAAACAATATGTAATTATCTATGTGTTTTCCGATGGTCTTAGGCGACCCCTGTGAAAGGGTCGTTCGACCGCCAAAGGGGTCGCGACCCACAGGTTGAGAATCGCTGGTAAGCGATTGAGACCCCTGAGCCCAGAGCATCCCTGACTCTTGCAGGAATCGTGTTAGACTGCCCTCTCGTGGCAGCCACGGTAACTGCACCCGCGTTTTAATTGTCCTCCAGTTGCTTCTGCCCCATTAACCTTAGTAGCCAGAATGGCACCCAGTGCTCAGAGAGAGAGAGAAATAGCTCTCCGTGTAGTGAGGTGGGTTTTTCTTTATTCCCAGGATCTTCTCAGAACATTTCCCTGAGAGTTGAGACTAGCAACATTGCTTTAAGAGAACCATGGAATTTGGACTCTAAGAATAACTGGGATCGCTTTTCTATAATTGCCATAAAATGTACCTACCTCTTTTTACTTTCACGCAAAACCTTGAATAATTTCTCTTCAAGTGGTTGCCCAATGGGTGTTAACAAAGCCAGCCCAGTTGTAGGTATTTTATGATGGGAAGGTAAGCTGGCGTGCCCAGGGGGCCTGATTGGAGTCTGGGTACAGCCCTCCTCTCTCTCTCTCTCTCTCTCTCTCTCTCTCTCTCTCTCTCTCTCTCCCTCCCTCCCTCCTTCCCTCTCTCAATATCTCTCTCAGGCCCTAAGTGTGGGTGGCAGGTACCTCCCTCTGGGTAGAGGAAAAGGTACCCAGCCTCGACCCTGCTCTGGGGTCTGTGGCTTTGGGCTCGGTCCCCACTTGCCTCTTGTTTGGCATCACCGCAGCCATTGGGTACCTCTACCCCTTAGAAGGCCTAGGTTATGAGCTCCAGGTTCCTGATCCCTGAACACAGTGACCTCATCACTCTTACACTTGGATCCCTGACATTGGGGAAGAATAGCAAGTGGGAACCCCATTGGCACGGAGAGATGAAGACCAACACCAGATCCTTCTAAGATTTTTGTTTGTTTGTTGTTGCTATTGTAAATCCTCACCTGGGGATATTTTTCCCACTGGTTTTTTAAAAATATATTTTATTGATTTTTCGCAGAGAGGAAGGGAGAGGGATAGAGAGTTAGAAACATCCATGAGAGAGAAACATCGATCAGCTGCCTCCTGCACATCCCCCACTGGGGATGCGCCCACAACCAAGGTACATGCCCTTGACTGGAATCGAACCTGAGACCCTTCAGTCTGCAGGTCAACGCTCTATCCACTGAGCCAAACCGGTTAGGGCTCCCATTGGTTTTTAGAGCAGCGGTTCTCAACCTGTGGGTAGCGACCCTTTGGGAGGGGTCGAACGACCCTTTCACAGGGGTCGCCTAAGACCGTCGGAAAATACATATATAATTACATATTGTTTTTGTGATTAATCACTATGCTTTCATTATATTCAATTTATAACAATGAAAATACATCCTGCATATCAGATATTTTCATGACGATTCATAACAGTAGCAACATGACAGTTATGAAAGTAGCAACAAAAATGTTATGGTTGGGGGTCCCCACAACATGAAGAACTGTATGAAAGGGTCGCGGCATTAGGAAAGTTGAGAACCACTGTTTTAGAGAGAGTGGAAGGGAGGGTGGGAAGGGTGGAGGAGAGAGGGAGGGAGAGAGAGAGAGAGAGAGAAATATTGATGTGAGAGAGACACACTGAATGGTTGCCTCCCCCACAGGCCCTGACTGGGGCTGGGGGTCAAACTTGCACCCCAGGTCCGTGACCTTGACTGGGAATCAAACCTGAGACCCTGTGTTGCTCTAACCACTGGGAAACACTGGCCAAGACCCAAGAGTGTGTTTTGACGAAGGCAACAGGGAGCAACCCCGGAAAGCCCTAAGTGCCTTGAAGCGGGTGGGACAAGAGGGACTTTGATGATCAGAAAGGCAGGTCGAGATGCCCAGAGACAGGCCTCTCCTGCCAGGGATGCCCAGAGCAGCCGTGAGTCAGCTGCCCCTCCCTGTACCTTGAGAATAACTTCAGGGAGAATGACCTGATTTGCCCCTCGTTACTTTCATGTGACTGATAACTGATGCCTCATTCTGGCACTCCTTCCTAACAGCGGTTACTAGTAGAATAAACAAGAAGAGTCATTTCAGCTGCTTGACAGTTAAGGTTCAGTGAGTGACATGATGGGTATTGGGACAGTTCATTTGTTGGAAGCATTAGTTTAGAAAACAGATGAAGACTTGAGCTAAATTATTCAAAACTAAACAAAAAATTGGAGGGGGAGGGGCGATGCCAGAAATAGGCCATTTTCTTCACATTAGAAGCGGGGGGGAGGGGGGAGAAAATGTGCTGAGAGCAATTCTTAAACAGGTTGTAAGAACAGAGAGTCAGGATGGTTGGAAATATTGCCATCACTGGACGGTTCAATCTCCACCACATAGTTCTACCAGGAGGCAGCTTCTGTTGGCCTCACTATACCCCCTTTGGGCTCAACAGCTTCTGTTGGCCTCACTATACCCCCTTTGGTTAGGTGAGTGCTACTCAGCTGGGGAGGATCAGAGAGGTAGAGTCATTGCCCAAAGATACCCAGCTAACTGATCCAAATATCCATCTTCCCACCTGTCCACCTGGCCACTCCCAACGGCTCAGGTACATTTCTCTGGAGGGACATTTTAGAAACAGTGGAAACCGACACAGGAAATGCAGGAGTTGGAGGTCACCTCTCTACCCCCCTTCCTCTGTCTGTCTCTTTCTTTGAATTGAGGTACAGTTTCCTATAGTAAAACACACATATTTTACCAATCAAAGCGTACAGCTCCATGCCTAGGGACACATATGTACACACCTGTGTAGCTGCCTCAAATCAGGAACAAGGACATTTTGCCCTGGCTGGTTTGGTTCAGTGGCTAGAGCGTCGGCCTATGGACGGAAGGGTCCCGGGTTTGATTCTGGTCAAGGGCACATGCCCTGGACTCGATCCCCAGTAGGAGGTGTGCAGGAGGCAGCCAATCAGTGATTCTCTCTCATCATTGATGTTTCTATCTCTCTCTCTCTCCCTCTCCCTTCCTCTCTGAAAGCAATAAAAATATATTTTTAAAAAACCCCAAGAACATTTCCATTATTCTAGTACAGCGGTTCTCAACCTGTGGGTCGTGACCCCTTTGGCGGTCGAACGACCCTTTCACAGGGGTCGCCTAAGACCATCCTGCATATCAGATATTTACATTATGATTCATAACAGTAGCAACATTACAGTTATGAAGTAGCCACGAAAATAATTTTATGGTGGGGTCACAACATGAGGAACTGTATTTAAAGGGCCAGAAGGTTGAGAACCACTGTTCTAGTAGGTTCCACCTGCCCCTTTCCAGGCAATCGGCACCCCCAGAGGCAACCGCTGACCTGCTTCCTGTCACTGCAGGTGACTTTGCCTGTTCTAGAACGTCCTATGCATGGGATCCTAGCGTCCGTAGTGCTTGGTGTCTGGCTCCCTTCACTCAACATAAAGCCACGCCGTTGTCCAGATCAGCACGCCAGCCCTCTTTACTGCCGAGAGCGAGCCCATGTTATGAACACGCCGCACTTTGTTCATCCGTCCTCCTGTTGATAGGCGTTTGGATTATTGCCAGCTCTGGGCTGCTATGAATGAAGCTGCCGTGAGCATTCTGATCGCATCCACATTTGTGGGCAAGCTCCTCCCGGGGAACAGAATTCCTGGCCCACAGGGTGGGCTGTCGAATTGCATTGGCAAGTGATATAAGAAATTTTATAGTTCTTTAAAAAGAATTTTTTTGGAATTTTTTTAATAGAGGGGAAGGGAGAGGGAGGGAGAGAAAGATACACCAATGGTGAGAGAGAATCATAGATCAGCTGCCTCCTGCACGCCCCCTACTGGGGACCGAGCGTGCAACCCGGGCATGTGCCCTTGAGTGGAATTGAACCCGGGACCCTTCGGTCCGCAGGGCAAAGCTCTAGCCACTGAGCCAAACCAGCCAGGGCAGACATTTTAGCTAGTTCTTAACGAATTTTATTGCACTTTGTAAGTGTTGATTGTTCAACTCAGACATTGCTCACAGGCAAGAGTCACAAAATTTGGAATAATGTCCTATCCTTTGGTTTCCTGGTGACCAGTTCTTCAAACCCCGTTGTAACTAAGGAGGAACTGACAAATGCATCAGAGTCTTGTGGTCATAAAGTATTGCCCGTGCGTCATTGTTGCAGGTTAGAAAGATAGAAGTGTTAAAAAAATAAAAGGTGGTGTTTTACCCAGCAGACAGTCATGGGAAGGCAAGGACCAGGCAGAGCCGTTCCTGCGGGAACCGCCCCCTTCCCAGAGCCAGGCAGCAGCCTCTGGCTGCCTTGCTGAGCGGCGCCACCTAGCGGCGGCCGGGCGCGGTGCCCAGCTTGCACATGCAGCCCCGCGTTTCTTCTTGGTTTATGAAACCACCAGCATCTTTTGCCAAAAAACGAAGTGCATTTCTCAGCATCCTTGGATCTAATCGTGTATCATTCCCGACCCCTCTCTGGAAAGGGCCCCTGAGTGAGCCTCTCGCATCCTGGTCCTCCTCTCTGTACCCAGAGGCGCCCCAACCAGGGATCCCAACAGATTCGGTACCATGGACAGCAGCCAGGACAGCGCGCCTGCGCGTCCCCCCTCCTTTCAGCCCTTCTCCCTGCCCGTCCACTGGGCCTCATGGATGTCTCTGCAAGAACGGAGTTTCATTTATTTATTTTTTAAAAATATATTGTTATTGATTTCAGAGAGGAAGGGAGAGGGGGAGAGAGAGAAAAACACCAATGATGAGAGAATCAGTGATCGGCTGCCTCTTGCATGCCCCCTACTGGGGATCGAGCCCACAACCGGGTCATGTGCCCTGCCCGGGAATCGAACCCATGACCTCCTGGTTCATAGGTCAATGCTCAACCACTGAGCCACGCGGTCCAGGCTGGAGTTTCATTTAAAAAGTCCTCCAGGGAAGCCATAAAGGGAACTGAGAGCTACTGCTCTTGGAATAGGTGTGCCAGACAGTGGGCCGTTT
Organism: Myotis lucifugus; assembly: GCF_000147115.1. Lineage (NCBI taxonomy): Eukaryota > Metazoa > Chordata > Mammalia > Chiroptera > Vespertilionidae > Myotis > Myotis lucifugus. The sequence continues at coordinate 203,521 of NW_005871543.1, forward strand.
CATATTGAACTAGAGGCCCGGTGCATGAAATTCCTGCAAGAGTAGGCCTTCCTTCCCCCAGCTGCCGGCACCAGCTTCCCTCTGGCACCCGGGACCCGGGCTTCCGTCACAGCCCTGGCTTCGTCCAGAAGGTCGTCCGGAAGGTCATCTGGAAGGACATTTGGTCTAATTAGCATATTACACTTTTATTATTATAGATATTCCAACAAGCCTGTGCAGCAGCCATCTTGATCCCCTTTTGTACGTGGGGAAAGTGAGATTCGGAGAGGTGACGTATTTGTCCCAAGGCCACACAGCCATTCCAGAAAGAACGGGGCTTCAAACTCACCGCTGGCTGCTTCTTCCCAGGGCAGCAGCATTTTCCCGGAGTCCAGGATACCCCCCCATCTCGCTCCCCCCGTCACATCTTGTCCCGCTCCCCTGGGATGCGTATAAACTGTCATCGCTCCTGCTTGAGATGCCACATGTCACGTGGTTGGAAGGGAGTCCGGTTGGCCTTTAGGGACTGGCCCTCGTCACCCACCCAGCTGTCCTGAGTGTCCGAGAGAGGCCCCGTCCAATCGCCCCTGTGACCTGGGGCTCTTTGCTTGGGGGGCGGGAGGCGGGGGAGGACAGCGTTCTGGGATTTGAGTTGCTTTGGCACTTTATCTCCATTTTCCCAGAAAGTGAAGCAAGTAGATAACAATTTTTTAGATGAGGAAGAGTCCTTGGAATTCTCATAGACCCGGTGCTACAGGATAACGAGGGAGTTGGGTGTGTCTCAGGGGCATGTCCACCGTAGTCTAGTGGTGGGGATAGCAGAGCCTGGGTGGGTTCCCGTGCCCCCTGATGTCCAGGGCCTGTCCCCATGTGGAGAGGGGCACACGGGTGTCCCTAGGGGATGTACTATATATAGCATGATTGGAGGAAGGCATTGGTTTGGGGCTAGAGGGAGGGTGGGAAGATATCCACAGACAAAAATGAAATTCGAGGGACACAGTCACCGGTCTGAGGGACCTTGAGCATTAACAGGTGTGTCCTTGACCTGTCAGGTACGGGTGCTCTTTTATGGGTTGAATTGTGTCCCCCTCAAATGCATATGCTGAAGTCCTAACCCCCCCCAGCACCTCAGAATGTGACCTTATTCAGAGATGGGGGTCTTTGCGGAGGTTGCCAGGGTAACATGAAATCATCATTGGGGCGGGTTTGAATCCAATATGACTGGTGTTATATGAAAAGAGGAAAGTAGGAGACGGACATGGGTGCAGAGAAGGCACCACGTGACAGGGAGAGCAGAGATTGGGGTGGTGGGTGCTTTAAGAAGCCGAGGTTGCTGAAGAAGGCCAGGTCGCCACCAGAATGGCAAGGCGCCGTGTTTCTGTTGTTTACGCCCCCAAGTCTGTGGTAGGAACACATGCTGTCTGTGCTCACGGGGTCGATGAAGACAGGGACAAGCTCACAGGCCAAGGGCGTTGCTTCGATGGCTATGTCCTTCTCTGCTGGTGAGGCACTGTGCCGTGCATTTGCTAAAACGATGGCAATCTCTTTCCGCATAAATCCGGATTGCTCCCACCTAGAGATGACTACGATGTGTGTATTGGGAAAGTTCAATGCTTGTCTCCCAAGGAGAAGTACCTGCATTTGCAGGGTCAGGACTAAGGAGAGGCAATAAGGCACCCGAGAGGCAAAATTGAAGGAGGCCCCTGCTCTCAGGTGCTGACTCCGCACTGGCACTTTTGTCAAACTCCGTGCCCCCTTAAACCGTGTCCCCTATGTGCCTCTCTAGCCTTCCCCATGGCCCAGACCCTTACACTTGCACTTGGGGCCAAAGAGAAGGAAGTAGGCGTGGGGGATGTCTTGCTTGAACCGCTACCATAAAACCTGGTGGTGCCTCATTTCCCTGAGGTGTCTCCATCCGCACAGCTGTGTGCAGGATCTGTGTCATGATTTTCGTTTTCAGATGATGGTTTCCGGAGAATTCGGGGAGAATGCATCAGCCCACACGTTCCAGGACTGTCTTTGAGTGTAGATGACATTTCCTTTTAAGAATAGTTTGTTCTGCCCTCGCCGGTTTGGCTCAGTGGATAGAGCGTCGGCCTGCGGACTGAAAGGTCCCGGGTTCGATTTTGATCAGGGGCACATGCCCGGTTTTCCGGCTTGGTCCCCAGTAGGGGGCGTGCAGGAGGCAGCCTATCCATGATTCTCTCTCATCAGTGATGTTTCTATCTCTCTCTCTCCCTCTCCATTCCTCTCTGAAATAAATAAATAAATATATATTTTTTAAAAGAATAGTTTGTTTTTAAGAATAGTCCAAGCTGTGTGGCTGAGGAAGTCCTGGTGACGGATGTGACTCGGGCTGGCAAGTCTGCAAGACCAGGGGAAGCCAATGGCCTCTTGTTGGGGCCTAACTGTCCCTCCACCCACATGGCCATCCGTCCGTCCATCTGCCCAGCACCTGGGGTTGGCACATATGGAGTCAAGAGAGAGAAAAAGGATGCAATTCTTCTTCAAGGAGCTCAGAGCCTCTTAGAGCAGACAGGCTTGTAACTAGAGGAGGATCATAAATTATGACTTTGCTGGGACAGAGGTGGGCACGGAGGATCGTGGAAATACTCAGAGGCAGGGCTTAGTTAGGGTCAGGAGAGGGAGGGGGCCAGTTTTCAGGAGGAACTGATGCTTTTGGTGAACCTGGGAAAAAGAGTGTGGGTTACGTAGCCAGGGGATATACTTAGGAGGTTGGCCGTTGGGTAGAGAATACGGGGGAGCAGTGGGAGAAGGAATGGAAAGTGATTTGTAGATTTCTGGTGTGGCCACTGCCTCATTGGATGCAGCAGGAGAGACTAGGCTTGGACCTCAAAGCAGCCACTCTTCTTCTTCTTCTTCTTCTTCTTCTTCTTATTATTATTATTATTTTTGGTTAATCCTCACCTGAGGACATTTTTCCATTTATTTTTAGAGAGAATGGGAGAGAGAGGGAAAGACAGAGAAACATCGATGTGAGAGAAACACATCGATTGGTTGCATCCTGCATGAGCCCTGACCAGGGCCTGGGCTGGGGAGGAGCCTATAACCAAGGTACATGCCCTTGACTGGAATTGAACCCAGGACCCTTAAATCCGCAGGCCGACGCTCTATCCACTGAGCAAAACCAGCTAGGGCGAAACAACCACTTTATTTTTTAAAATTTTTTAAAAATATTTTTTTATTGATTTCAGAGAGGAAGGGAAAGGGAGAGAGAGATAGAAACATCAATGATGAGAGAGAATCATTGATTGCCTGCCTCCTACACACCCCCTACTGGGGATAGAGCCAGCAACCTGGCAGGTGCCCTTAACCAGAATCGAACCTGGGACCCTTCAGTCCGCAGGCCAACGCTCTATCCACTGAGCCAAACCAGCTAGGGCTCGAAGACTCTTATGTCCGGTATTGACCTTAATTCTGAAGGTTTCCTTTGCTTCCATTTGAATCTATAGTAACAGAAGTAGGCCATGTGTGTGTGTGTGTGTGTGTGTGTATGTGGCTGCAGGCTAAATAGAATGGGTATAGGAAATGGAATAGGATGCATAGAGGGTGGTCCATGAGTCCCACGCGTAGAGGGAGCTGCCCCGAGAACTCGAGGAATCAGTAAAACTGGCAGATTGGCCCGTGGAATTGAACTGGGCGTCGCTGGGCGACACGCTGCAACCAAATGGGTGGGTGATGCAGAGATTCCATAGATGGTATTTTGGGGCAAATGTACTAGATGAGCTACAGGCTGTATTTTCCGTGTCTTCATGACTCACGTTTGCAATTGCTAATAGTTGGGGACAGTTCCCACTGGAACAGACGTCTTTGGCATTTTTTTTTTTAAATACAGAATTAGTCATGCGGGTTCCCTGGGACTTTGTGTTTTATTCTCTCTCGCTCATCTCTGTCTTTCTAATTGTGTGTGTGTGTGTGTGTGTGTGTGTGTGTGCGCGCGCGCGCGCTGTGCACTCCTGCAAGATGTGTGTGTTTTTTTTTAAAATGTGAGATATGCATTAAAAGCAAAGTGGTCCGGTCTCTGCTCCAGAACTCACACAAGTGCCTGTTCCGGTTAAAAGGACGACAGGACCTAAGAGTCACCGCTTTGATCGGCGTGCTTGGCGCGCAGAGGAGCCCTTTGTTCCGCACGAGTGCAGCTTGCGGCGTGTTTATTTGGCAACGGGAAAAAGGTCAGCGTTTTAAGGCAGTTCAGAAACCAAATGTTCCCATCGTATGGCAGCTGCCTCCCAGAGCACCCTCTGGCTTTGTCGCTTTGAAATCTGTGCTTTCCACGAGCTCAAGCGCTCCTGTGTGTGTGTGTGCGAGAGAGAGAGAGAGAGAGAGAGAGAGAGAGAGAGAGAGAGAGAGAGAGAGAGAGAGACACAGAGAGAGAGAGAGAGAGAGAGAGAGACAGAGAGAGAGAGAGAGAGAGACAGAGAGAGAGAGAGAGAAAGAGAGAGTGTTGGTGGTGGGGGTCTGTTAATTGCAGAAGCTGGAGGTCTCCACAGCGAAGAAACTATTTTTATCCCAAGGTGAACTCTTTATTTCATTAAAAATTTTTTTAAAATATATTTTTTTATTGATTTCAGAGAGAAAGGGAGAGGGAGAGATGGAAACATCAATGATGAGAGAGAATTATTGATTGGCTGCCACTTGCAAGCCCCCTACTGGGGATCGAGCCCACAACCTGGGCATGTGCCCTTGATGGGAATCAAACCTGGGACCTTTCAGTCCGCAGGCCGACGCTCTATCCACTGAGCCAGACTGGCTAGGGCCCAAGGTGAGCTATTTAAATAAGAAAAGGAGTGGTGGGAGACAATAGCCGAGCTCGGTGTGACAAGTAGACACAGAACAGGGCAGGTAAAGAAACTTGGACCAGGTTGCGTTTTATTTGCTCTCCAGTCCTTTCCTATGAGCAGCGTTGGGTACAACCCCGTGGGAAACAAACACCTCTTTAATGAGCGCCTCTCTGTCTGTCTCTCTGCTACCCCCTGTTGCTCAGGAGCCTGTTAGTGCTCAGCCAGTTCAGAGAGGGGGTGTCTTGTCCTTCCAGGCCATCCTACCCAGGAGTCTCTGAGGCTGAGATACTGGGGATGATGTCAGGTGCTCGCATCTCCCCCCTTCTCTCCCCCCGCCCAGAGAGCTGGAAAATGACATACCTCTTTAGTTTTTATTTTTTTATTGATTTCAGAGAGGAAGGGAGAGAGAGAGAGAAACATCAACAATGAGAGCAAATCATTGATCGGCTTCCTCCTGCAACCCCCCTACTGGGGATCGAGCCCGCAACCCAGGCATGTGCCCTTGATGGGACTCGAACCCAGGACCCTTTCAGTCGGCAGGCCGACGCTCTATCCACTGAGCCACACCAGCGAGGGCATGAAGCACCTCTTGACACAGAGCAAGCGTCACATGACTGATCGAGACTCTTAAGAAGCCACACTTCCCATTTCACTGGCAGCCGTGAAAAGTACTTTACAGGTGGAAATCGCCTCTCCAAACAATAACGGAGCCAAAACCCAGTGAGCGGATGGGTTCCAAGGTTAGGACTGTGTGAACCGCTCTCTCAGCCTTCGCTGTGCTAATGACACATGCGCGGGAACCGCGGGCGCTAATCCCAGCCACAGCTCACAGCACCGATCGCACACGTTCACCCACTCGGCCCACCGTATAGATATGCGTGATACTTATTTTTGCTTCTCTCGGGTCTAGCCAGTGTGTCTAGTTTTGTTCACGTATAGCCTCGGATTGGGTTTATTTGGTTAACATCTGTTAGGACAGTGGTTCTCAACCTTCCTGATGCCGTGACCCTTTAATACAGTTCCTCATGTTGTGGTGACCCCCTATTTCATTGTTACAAATTGAACATAATTAAAGCATAGTGATGAATCACAAAAACAATATGTAATTATAGATGTGTTTTCTGATGGTCTTAGGTGACCCCTGTGAAAGGGTCGTTCGACCCCCAAAGGGGTCGTGACCCACAGGTTGAGAACCGCTGTGTTAGGACGAAGGCCTTCCTCTTAATTGGTATCACTTGGAAAGGCAGAGAAATGGGGAGGGGATCCCCCACCCAGGGTGGAAAGCTGGCATCACAGATAGATACCCAGCAACATAACAGGAAGGTGGGAGTTGCATCATTTCAGGAACCAGCCAGGTGTGTGTGTGTGTGTGTGTGTGTGTGTGTGTGTGTGTGTGTGTGTTGCGTGCACGAATGCGCGCGTTCTTGTTCAGGGATGCCCAGCATCTTTTTTTTTCCCCTTTTCTCAGCCCCTACTGCTCATCCCCGGCTCGGTCCCCCCTCTTCCTCGGGCCCTGGTTTCCATAGCGGCGGCAGCAGCAGGTCGCTCTCGTCATTTGCACGCAGATGCCTCTCTGAGCTCAAAGCCTCAGCGCCACAGGCCATGCGAGTGTTTCTTCGCTTTTGCTGTCTCCAGACGTGATTGGAGAGCTCAGGAGCAGGTACCGTTTTGTGCGACTGCGAAATAGAAAAGGAGGAACTGGCATTAACATCTGAGGAGCATGGAGTTTGGAACATAATGCACTTCCCGCCCCCCCACCCCCACTCCTCATGCAACTGTAGTCTGACCAGGAATAAAAACAGAATTCTGGCCCTGACCGGTTTGGCTCAGTGGATAGAGCGTTGGCCTGCGGACTGAAGGGTCCCAGGTTCGATTCCGGTCAGGGGCATGTTGCTTGGTTGTGGGCACATCTCCAGTGGGGGGTGTGCAGGAGGCAGCTGACCGATGTTTCTCTCTCATCGATGTTTCTAACTCTCTATCCCTCTCCCTTCCTCTCTGTAAAAAATCAATAAAATATATTAAAAAACAAACAGACAAAAAAACAAAAAACCAGAATTCTGACCCTTGACCTGCAGGAACCAGACCAAGAAATCAGGCAGCCACCCTTGGAACAGGAGCCCCCAGTGGCCAGGACTTGATCAGTGGCTGACACCTTCCCTAACGTTTGCCCCTGTTTCCAATCAGGATCAAGTGGAGAAAGCCAAATGTGACCCGGTAACCAATCACATAGGACGTCCCCTGCCCCGCCCCCTTCTAGGTAGCCCGCGTCCAGCTTCTCCATCAACAGCATCCAATCAGGATGCATGTTAGCCTTCGCCTTCCCCACTATAAGGCGCTGTTGCCGTCCGCCTGTCTCTCTTTGCTTCTCTGAGAAATGCAGGTGCTGGTGGCTGAGGCCCTCGCTGTGGCAAACTCAGACTAGAGAGCCCCTGCTTGTTGCCATGGGGGGGGGGGGGTCCCTTCATTTATTTCCACATAAAATGTAGTCTTTTGGGAAACCACGCGCATTTATAAAACGATTGCACGCAGCGTGATGTTATTCCCTAGTATGAAAAATTCAGGTCCTCGTGGTTGAGAAATGTTTAATCTCCAGCCAAGAACTAAGTCCAAATGGCCCCGAATTACTTGGAGAGACTAGAGTCCAACTCCTGGTGAGTGAAATAAACATGGAGCTCGAAATTGTTATCGTGTTAAGATCTCCTAATAGGAAACAAAAAAGTGGCCGCCGGGAGTAGTCACTGCGTTTAAGCAGGTCCCCGGGGTCCTAACGTTCCCAAACTATTTACCAAGTCTCACCACTGGTATTAAATCCGGTTTGTGGAAAAGTGAATAAAAGCCTGATGAGCTGGCGAAGGAGCAAGAAGCAGCAAACCTGCGAAGGATTTCATCTTGAACAGGGTGCCGTCAGCCGTGTGGTCATTCGACAAGCTGCTGTTTTTCCCCATGTCAGTGATTGTACAGCAGTTGATTAGATGGATCAAAGTTCATTCTTATTACTTTTAATTTTTATTTGTATTGATTTCAGAGAGGAAGGGAGAGGGAGGGAGAGATAGAAACACCAGTGATGAGAGAGAATCATGGATCGGCTGCTTCCTGCCTGCCCCCGCCCCACTGGGGATGGAGCCTGCAACCCAGGCATGTGCCCTTGACTGGAATGGAACCTGGGACCCTTCAGTCTGCAGGCCCACGCTCTATTTACTGAGCCAAACCAGCTCAGGCTCCAAGTTCATTATTAACTAGAAGCCCAGCGCGCGAAATCGAGCGGCCCTGCCCACCCGCCCGCAGACCGCCAGGCACCTGGGACCCCGGCTGCTTCACTCTGGCCACGGCCTCCCACCTGGTTCCCTGTGGTTCCCCGTCCGGTCGTTGGTCGTTAACGGCGTTAGGGCCACAGGCCTTTTATAATATAGATAAACTCCCCATATGTCGGGGAGTTTTCATGTGAGAGAAAGCTAAGGCTCATGTCAGAAACGGGGCAGGAGGAGAATACCAAACAGGTTGGAGAAACGTGTAGAAATCGCGTGGGAAGGCTGAGACGCAGTGTGACTAGGAATGAGGGGGCTGGTTATCCGACAGGTGGTGAAAGACCCGGATGTGACTAAAAGAAGGGTGATCTGATTCCCGTGTTAATGGACATGTGTGGGTGGGGAATTTCTCCCGCAAACCCGAGCCATTAGAACGGAATGACGCTTCTGTACGAATGTCAAACTATTGGCTTGTTTATCACAAATCAGATCATGGAGGCCCCACATATGTTATTGATTCAGAGGGCCACTTTGTATATGGGAGGCCCATAATGCACGTGTAAGAATCCCGGGTTCGATTCCGGTCAAGGGCACGTACCTTGGTTGCAGGCTCCTCCCTGGCCCAGGCCCTGGTCAGGGCACGTGCAGGAGGCAACCAATGGATGTGTTCCTCTCACATCGATGTTTCTCTCTGTCTTTCCCTCTCTCTTCCACTCTCCCTAAAAATCAATGGAAAAATATTCTCGAGTGAGAATTTAAAAAAGAAAAAAGAAAAAGACAAGACAAAGGAAATGTGTGAATTCAGAACAACGGTCTGGTGATTGAGAGGGACTGAACAAAATCAGAAAGCTTTTCCCACGTTTAACTGGAATAATGGAATTTGCTGAGTAGAATGTGTAGGTGGGCAGTTTTTCGTTGTAAATGGACAGTATACGCATCTGCCGTACAACTGAATAAATGCTCACATGTTCAGAATCACATGGAAAGGGCCAAACTGGAATGAGTATGGTATTCAAGATCAGTGGTGACTTATTTTCCCCACTGCATTTAAATATATAACAAAGTTGAATGACTTAGGAAATGGGCAATACTGTCCAGCCAGTGTGGCTCAGTGGTTGAGCATGGACCTATGAACCAGGAGGTCACGGTTTGATTCCTGATCAGGGCACATGCTGGGGTTGCAGGCTCCATTCCTAGTAGGGGGCGTGCAGGAGGCAACCAATCAATGATTCTCTCTCATCATTGATGTTCCTATCTCTCTTCCTTTCCTTTCCTCTCTGAAATCAATAAAAATATATTTAAAAAAAGAAAAAAGAAATGGGCAATGTCTTCACAGGGCATGTTACAGACAAAGGACACTTCTGTCCTTACAGCCCTGAGTCAGAAAGGGGTGTGTTAGAGTAGGGTCAGTTCCATAGGTAAGTGATAGGGTGTCCTCATAGGTTCACTGAAAGATCCACCTTACCTGTGATAGGGTGCTTACCTCACCCACATTCTTTGGAAGCTACCCATGCTTGTGTTCGCCATGGTAGTGTCTACTTTTTTTAAAAAATATATTTTATTGATTTTTTTTACAGAGAGAAAGGGAGAGGGATAGAGAGTCAGAAACATCGATGAGAGAGAAACATTGATCAGCTGCCTCCTGCACACTCCCTACTGGGGATGTGCCCCAAACCAAGGTACATGCCCGTGACTGGAATCGAACCTGGGACCCTTCAGTCCGCAGGCAGATGCTCTATCCACTGAGCCAAACCAGTTAGGGCGGTAGTGTCTACTTTTATTTATTTTTATTTTTAAATATTTTTATTAATTTCAGAAAAGAAGGGAGAAGGAGAGAAAGAAACATCCTGTATAATAAAAGGCTAATATGCAAATTGTCCCCACAGGTGGGAGTTCGACCGACCAGGAGTTAGATGTGGGCTGACCACCAGGGGGCAGCGTGGAGCATGGTGGGTGTTGGCGACGCGGTGGCAGGCAGCTGTGGGAAGGGAGGCCCTGGCTGGCAGCTGGCAGCCACTACGGAACCTTCCCGTGCACAAATTTCATGCACTGGGCCTCTAGTCAGTGATAAGAGAGAATCATCGATCCGCTGCCTCCTGCACACCCCACACTGGGGATGGAGCCCACAACCTGGGCATGTGCCCTGACCGGGAATCGAACTGTGACCTCCTGGTTCCTAGGCGGACCCTCCAACACTGTCATGTCTGCTCTTAGAAGGTAAGACAGTGATGCCAGTTTCCACCTTCCAGGCCAGCGGGAATCCATTGCTGCCTGGGACCCAGCAGTTAGGTCTGTAAGCTTGTGCCTGGGTTTCAAGGAAGTGAGAACAGGTCTGTCAGACAGGCATTGGGAAGCGATGATGTCTTGGAGGTTTAACTCCCAGAAGCCCCTGTCACGGTGCTTGCACTGCAATTCCAACGTGAACCGTGTCACGGTTGTCGTCCCCACAGATGAGCGGGGTCCCCACAGGGCGGGCAGGCGAGGGTAGGGTTGGAAGAAAAGATCCCACTGCTGGACCCTGGTGGAGAAGACGGGTCCACCAGTTTGAGGTTCTGCAATGGGGAAGATGGGGCTCCTGGTCAATTGTGGGGGGCAGCCTGAAGGCAGACGAGGAGAGAGTCTGTGGGAGGCAGGTGCAAAGCGAAGGACTCACATGGCCAACCTTTCGCCTGCCTGGTTCCATCACCCTCACAATCGATGCTGAAAGTGTTCACTCCCCCGTTCAAGAAGAAAGCTCATTTCCATCATTCTTTTTTAAAAATATATTTTATTGAATTTTTACAGAGAGGAAGGGAGAGGGATAGAGAGTTAGAAACATTGATGAGAGAGAAACATCCATCAGCTGCCTCTTGCACGCCCCCTACTGAGGATGTGCCCACAACTAAGGTACATGCCCTTGACCAGAATCGAACCCGGGACACTTCAGTCCGCAGGCCGATGCTCTATCCACTGAGCCAAACAGGTTAGGGCTCCATCATGCTTCTAAACCAGTGGTTCTCAACCTGTGGGTCGAGAACAATGAAAATACATCCTGCATATCAGATATTTACATGACGATTCATAACAGTAGCAAAATGACAGTGATGAAGTAGCCACGAAAATAATTTTTTGGTTGGGGGTCACCACAACAGGAGGAACTGTATTAAAGGGTCGCGGCATTAGGAAGGTTGAGAACCACTGTTTCCATCATCTCCCCTCCCAGCGCCCCCGCCCCCCCCCCCAGTCTAAAACCTTCCTTCCCTATGTTCCCAATGCATTCCAACCAGGTCTTTCTTGGGAGCTCTTAGAGAGGAACAAAGAAATAGCTGGGGAATGGAAATGAGATGCAGGTGGCCAGGGATGGCCCCTGGTGGATGCCACTGGGGGAGCTGCGAAAAGCAAAGCTATAGCTTTTGATTTCCAGGTAGAATTAGGTGTGGGGGGTGGGTAGGACCGTCTTTCAGACTTGGCCGAAAACAATGAGCTCATCCTTTCTGAGGTCTAATGAGGATCCTCTGTCAGAAATCATCAAAAACAACCATATACCATCACTGGGGACAATGAAAACCATGGGCCCCTTTTGCATTTAATGGAATGTCATGATTCAAAGAAGTTGCCTTTTTTTTTTTTTAGCTGAGGCTGGGGAAAAAAAAAGAAGCAGCTCTTCTCTCATTAGACTATATCGGAGTGACCCTCCTGGTCTTATATCTGTAACCTATTTGGAGGGAAATTCATGGATCAATATGGTTTCGGAGACAGGAGGTTGCATATCAAGTGGATGAGACTCAGGTTCACTTCCGCTCTGGGATGATTAACAGTCGTTCCTGGCTGATCCACCATCGTATACACTTTTGGTTTCCAATCTAGAAAAGTGAGACGAAAGAGAATATGAAGGAAGACTTCCATTCGAAATTGTCCCCCCATCCCCCCTCCCCGTTTTCCCATTTTTCCCCCCAAATGGGAGAGAACTGGACGGACAAGGGGTCCAGGCTCCATATGGATGCAATATGGGCTCGGGAATGCTTGATGACAGAGAGCAGACTTGTAATGCATCCCAAATGGACCGTCATCTGGCTATTGGCAACGTCATGCTGTACACAGGGCTCCCTCGCCCCCGGGAGGTTATGTAGGGTTGAGTGCAGATGAAAGCCTACATTCGTATGGTGAAGCTAACTATGAAGTGAACATTACCTCCTAAGTGCTCCTTTATCCCCCCACTGTCGGGCTCTGCTAACTGCCTGTCTCCAAATTACAGTGCCGCTCGCATCTTTAACGCTTTGTCCATCATCTCCTCCAGGACTCTCTCCCTCTCTCTCTCTCTCTCTCTCTCTCTCTTTCTAATGAAAAGGGGCCTAACTCAGGGAAGGCCTGCGTGGCAGCCTTGCAAACTCAAAGATCTAGAGCTGTGGTCGGCAAACTGCGGCTCGCGAGCCACATGCGGCTCTTTGGCCCCTTGAGTGTGGCTCTTCCTAAGCCTTGGGAGCACCCTAATTAAGTTAATAACAATGTACCTACCTGTATAGTTTAAGTTTAAAAAAGTTGTCTCTCAAAAGAAATTTCAATCGTTGTACTGTTGATATTTGGCTCTGTTGACTAATGAGTTTGCCAACCACTGCCTAGAGCAGGGGTGGGCAAACTTTTTGACTCGAGGGCCACAATGGGTTCTTAAACTGGACCGGAGGGCCGGAACAAAAGCATGGATGGAGTGTTTGTGTGAACTAATATAAATTCAAAGTAAACATCATTACATAAAAGGTATATCAGCTTTCATCTTAACTGAGCCCATTGTCTCTCTGCATCTAGGATAACAACCCCTGTGGAATGTCAGGGTAACTTGCAACTTCCCTTTTTCCCCACCCCCACCCCTCAGGGCACAACAAATGGGGGGGGGGACCACACATTCCCTCATTGTGATTGTTATCCTGGTAATTGGTTACTGGTTGACTGTGAGCTATCCTGCACCCTGCTATGTAAAACACTGGTTCTCAACCTTCCTAATGCCGCGACCCTTTCATACAGTTCCTCATGTTGTGGTGACCCCCAACCATAACATTATTTTCGTTGCTACTTCATAACTGTCATTTTGCTACTGTAAACAATATGTAATTATATTTGTGTTTTCTGATGGTCTTAGGCGACCCCTGTGAAAGGGTCGTTCTGCCCCCAAAGGGGTCGCGACCCACAGGTTGAGAACCGCTGATGTAAAAGAAGCTTGTGCCTGTCATTTTATTTTTTATGCAACCCAAGACGTTTCCCCACTTTGCTGTCTCCCACCTCCCCAATCTGTCACCAGATGAAATTGATGCAACCCACTTAGGTCTCCTCCTTGGATGGTAATTTAGAAAAACGGGTGAAAAACTGCCGTTCTCCGGAGCATTGTCTCAACGCGTTCAGATTTTGCTTCCTGGCCGTGGTCCACCATTTGGCTCAAATAAACTCGCAAAAAAATTATTTACAGGTTTGAATGTTTCTTACGTTAATGCTCTCAAGAAAGTGGGCAAGACGTTTAGGATTCAAAGGGATTTTGGAATCCTTCAGTCCACCCAGGTGCACGTTAGGTTAAAGCAGACAAGTAAGATATGGGAAGCTGTGCAGCCACCCAGCTCCTCCGTAGCGGCTGAGCCAGGAATGTGGTCTATGGACTCCCCGTCTGGGGAAGGATGATTTGCATGATGCGCTGTTGCCTTTCCGTCAGCACCTGCTTCTCCTGTAATGTTTTCACTCCTGTAATGAGGACCGGTTTCCTCCAAGTGTCCTCATAACCGGAACAGGCATATGGAGTGAACCTATTGATGGCGTCGATCTCATTCATTCAGTTTTCATTCATTCATTCCTTGAGATCTCATTCATTCATTCCTTGAGATCTCACTCATTCATTCCATCATATTTATTTTCCTTCACCCTTTATTGTGAACATATACATCCTCAGCAGAAAGAGAAGACGAGAAGCAGGAAAGTAGAGAAAGAAGACGAGAAGCAGGAAAGTAGAGAAAGGAGCAGCATTCCTCTTCTCGCTGCCATATTCCACTACCCAGAGATATTAATAGCTCATGGTGTCTAAAAAGATATGTTTTTTTAAAAAAAATTTTTTTCATTGATTTCAGAGAGGAAGGTAGGGGAGAGAGAGACAGAAACATCAGTGATGAGGGAGAATCATTGATCGGCCGCCTCCTGCACACCCCCCACTGGAGATTGAGCCCGCAATCTGGGCAGGTGCCCTGACTCGAATTGAACCGTGACCTTCTGGTTCGTAGGTCAATGCTCAACCCCTGAGCTACCCCGGCTGGGGTCAGGTATAGTTCAAAATATAGATGTGTGTGCTTCTTAAAAGTGGGAGCCTATTCCACATAGCTGGTGCAACTTTCCTTTTTAACTTGTTCACGTAATATTATCATTTTTCCGTACCTTATTGACATAACTCGCTCTTGCAGTATGAAGTGCCCGTGTGTATGTTCTATATATTTTTCTGTTTGTTGTGACCCATAGTTTTCATGGTATGGACGTCTGTCTCACCCTTCCTCTCTTGGTGGGCATTTGATGTAGATCCTAATTTTCATGGTTGAGAACGAGTTTCTGCCTACACACTGTGCCAACATTTCTGCACAAGGCATTCCTAGGCGGTAAATTCTACTTCCTTCCTTCCATTTATTTTGATTGAGTAACTACTGCATGCAAAGTGCTGCTGGGCTGTAAAACCACAGGGTACACCTTTGCAGCTAAAAAGATGGTGTCTCCTCTCCTGAAGTTTGTAGTTTAGGTAGCAAGAAATATATCCAAATAACCAATTCCAGCCCGGCTGGTATGGCTCAGTGGTTGGGTGGTGACCTATGAACCAGGAGGCCACGGTTCAATTCCCAGTCAAGGCACATGCCCGGGTTGCGGGCTTGATCCCCAGTGGGGGGCGTGCAGGAGGCAGCCGATCCATGGTTCTCTCTCATCATTGATGTTTCTATCTCTCTCTCCCTCTCCCTTCCTCTCTAAAATCAGTTTTTAAAAATATATAACCCCCCTCCCAAAAAAAACACACCACACCACACACAAATAACCAATTCCATGTAGACAAGCATGAGAAAATACAGAGAAATATCACCAGGGAAGAATAAGAACACATTGGCTTTCTAACCCCCACCTGTGCAGTCATCAATGTCCTAGAAATGGGAGACTCTGCCCTGCCCAGTTTGGCTCAGTGGATAGAGCATTGGCCTGGGGACTGAAGGGTCCCAGGTTCGATTCCGGTCAAGGGCACGTACCTTGGTTGTGGGCACATCCCTAGTAGGGGGTGTGCAGGAGGCAGCTGATCGATGTTTCTCTTTCATTGATGTTTCTAACTCTCTATCCCTCTCCCTTCCTCTCTGTAAAAAATCAATAGAATATATTTTTTAAAAAAGAAAAGAAATGGGAGATTCGGTGGAAACACATTGAAAATGTGTCCCTCAGCCCAGCCTGCACCCTCTCCAATCTGAGACCCCTCGAGGGATGTCCGACTGCCCCTGCCGGCCCGATTGCCCCTAACTGCCCTCCCCTGCCGGCCTGGTCACCCCCAACTGCCCTCCCTTTCAGGCCTGGTCCCCCGCAAGTGCCCTTCCTTGCAGGCCTGGTCCCTCCCAACTACCTTCCCCTGTAGGCCTGGTCGCCCCCAACTGCCCTCCCCTGCTGGCCATCTTGTGGCAGCCATCTTTGTGTTGGAGTGATGGTCAATTTGCATATCACCTAATTATTAGATAGGATGGTTTTTGGAAAAAATTCCTTCAGTTAAATCTTAGAATCCTGTTCTCCTCCTTTTAGGCATAAGGCGAACTTTGCCTCTGACTTCCTGGGCTGATTAGAGCAGCAGTTCTCAACCTTCCTCATGCCGAGACCCTTTAATACAGTCCCTCATGTTGTGGTGACCCCCAACCATAAAATTATTTTCGTTGCTCCTTCATAACTGTCATGTTGCTACTGTTATGAATCGTCAAGTAAATATCTGATAGGCAGGATGTATTTTCATGGTTACAAATTGAACATAATTAAAGCATGGTGACTAATCACAAAAACAATATGTAATTATCTATGTGCCGATTGGTCTCAGGCGACCCCTGTGAAAGGGTCGTTCGACCCCCAAAGGGGTCGCGACCCACAGGTTGAGAACTGCTGGATTAGAATGTGGTGTTCCACGTCTTGGCCCGAGGCCTAGCACATGGCGAGCACGCACCGTGTGGAGGAGGTGGGCACGACCTTCATTTTATTCTGATAAATTGGAAGCGAATGGGTCACCTCATCGCAGTTTGGCCCGCCTGTCGAATCTGTGCATTTTTCCTGGAGTTGTCCCTCCTTCCCGCCCCAGACGAAACCCATCAAGTTCACGGCCATGGAGCGCTCGCTTATCTCTCCTTCTCCGCTGAATGAACCCTTAAAAGGCTGAGCTGGCTCCCAGCGGAGGCGGCGTCCAGCAATATGCCAACTGTACATTGTCAGACGGTACAGTCGCAGGCCCAGCGAGGGGCCTGCACACGCCCCCCAGGAGGGAGCGCCCCATGCATATGCCATCGAAGGTGCTGGGGAGCTGGGGGCAGGACCATATGCTGCCGGCGCTCCCGGGGGGACAGAGATGCAGTAAACAGCAGCAGAGGCCTGGCACCAGGCGGGAGCACCCCCCACGACTGCTCAGGTGCTCGCGTGGCGTCCTCCTGGACTCCCGCCCGCGCTTTCCTTCTTCGATTTGGAAGCAAAGAAGGTTCTTCCAATCGGAACAAAAGAACAGCAGTGAAGCGTGGTCAGCCAACACGAACTTGAGGAGCGAGGGAGGGAAGGGAGGCCCCATCTGCCCGTGTTCATCCGAACAAGCCGCGCTGCGTTTTTGCAATGCTGCATCCGGCCGTGTACAGCGCATGTCGCCTACCCAGTGGCTGCTGTACCCGGATCCTGCAAAGCAGGGGCTCAGCACGGTTCCCTGGGAGAATGGGGGTGGGGGGAGCCTCATGCTTCTACAGAGGGAATGTTCCATAGCAGGAGGGAGGGGCCGGCCGACGTGGGGAGTCCCGCAGAGTTGAAACTCCATCTGTTCTTTTTTTAAAATATATATTTTATTGATTTTTTTTTTTACAGAGAGGAAGGGTGAGGGATAGAGAGTTAGAAACATCGATGAGAGAGAAACATCGATCAGCTGCCTCCTGCACACCCCCTACTGGGGACATGCCCACAACCAAGGTACATGCCCTTGACCGGAATCGAACCTGGGACCCCTGAGTCCGCAGGCCGACGCTCTATCCACTGAGCCAAACCGGTCAGGACTGTTCTTTTCTTGAGATGGTTGAAGAAATCCCGCTGTGATGGTACAGTGAGCAGAGAATCGATCATTCCCATGGGGGCGATGCTGAGAGTACAGGGAGCCGATGACCACGGGGCAGCGAGCTTATACTGAGGGTCCCACGCCAACCGCAGTGTGATGGCCGCTGCTGGGGTCTGAACCGTGTCCCCCACCCGAGTTCATAGGATGGAGGCCTAACCCTCTGTACCTTGGAATGTAACTGTACATGTAGACAGGGACTTAGAAAAGGTGGTGATGCTGAAACCGGTTTGGCTCAGTGGATAGAGCATCGGCCTGCAGACTGAAAGGTCCCAGGTTCGATTCCGGTCAAGGGCATGCACCTTGGTTGCAGGCACATCCCCAGTAGGGGATGTGCAGGAGGCAGCTGATCGATGTTTCTCTCTCATCGATGTTTCTAACTCTCTATCTCTCTCCCTTCCTCTCTGTAAAAAATCAATAAAATATATTTAAAAAAGAAAAAGAAAAAAAAGAAAAGGTGGTGAAGTTCAAATGCCCTGTGGAATGGGCTGTGGCGTAACCTGTCTTCCAACAAAGACGCAGAGTGACCGCAGGGACACACAGGGGAAAGACCATGTGAGGACGTGGAGAGAAGGTGGCCGTCTGCAAGCCAAGGAGAGAGGCCTTTCTGACCAGATCTCCCCAAGTCACCAGAAGCCCAGAAATGAGATCATTATCCAGATAATCAGAACAAACCATTTTTATCCTCAGTAATCTATGGAATTTAAGACAAAGTGGGAGGGTTTTTTAAAAAAATTTGTGTTATTTCTGATGTGTGAATTACCGATGCAGTTTTATCTGCTTTTTTAAGAAAGTATTTTTTTAATTGATTTCAGAGAGAAAGGGAGAGGGAGAGAGAGATAGAAACATCAATGATGAGAGGGAATCATTGATTAACTGCCTCCCGCATGCCCCCTACTGGGGATTGAACTCGCCACCTGGGCATGTGCCGTTGACAGGAATCGAACCCAGGACCCTTCAGTCTCCAGGCTGACGCTCTATCCACTGAGCCACACTAGCTAGAACAGTTTTCTCTGTTTTTAATATTCGTGTTGGGACTCAAAGGCATCTGAGATTGTCTTGGTCTTCAGGTATTTTTGTGCTCCCCAAACTTTATCCAAGTTCGCCCTCACTTCTGCTAGAGCAGCGGTTCTCAACCTGTGGGTCGCGACCCCTTTGACGGTCGAACGACCCTTTCACAGGGGTCGCCTAAGACCATCCTGCATATCAGATATTGACATGACGATTCATCACAGTAGCAACATTACAGTGATGAAGTAGCCACGAAAATAATTTGATGGTTGGGTCACAACATGAGGAACTGCATTTAAAGGGCCAGAAGGTTGAGAACCACTGTGCTACAGGCTGTGTGTCTTTTTTATCCAGCTCAGAAAGGCTTCATCTGAATGTCTGAAACAACGCGGCCTGAGCTGTAAGCAGAGTCGCTGGGTAGTTCTGGGGGAGGCCTGGCGCCCCTGCCCTTGAACCCAAGCCAAACCCAGCCCAGGACGCTGCGCGTGCCTCTGGGACTTCCCACGTGTGTTTTGACTCCACATCAGCCCGAAATAACTGTTGGAGAGAACAAAGCACTGTTTTCTCCCAGGGCCCTGGCCGATGACCTGGAAAGGGTGGCGTTCGTCAAGTGCATTTGGCCGGGGGACCTGCAGGCGGGGCAGGCTCAGGTGTAAGGGTAGATGCTTATGGCTGGATCCCCGATATCTTGAGAGAGCAGTGCCCCCACCCTGTCCAGTGGATAGAGCGTCGGCCTGTGGACTGAAAGGTCCTGAGTTCGATTCCGGTCAAGGGCATGTACCTTGGTTGCAGGCACATACCCAGTGGGGAGTGTGCAGGAGGCAGCTGATCGATGTTTCTCTCTCATCGATGTTTCTAACTCTCTATCCCTCTCCCTTCCTCTCTGTAAAAAATCAATAAAATATATTTAAAAAAGAAAAGAAAAAAAAAGAAAAAGTAGTGTCCCCGGGACAGGACTCTCTGTCCCTCCTGGAAATGTTCTACGGATGCATTAGTGTGGAGTGTGGGCCTCCTCTCATTTTTCAGACACATCTGTGCTGTGTCCACCTACCCCCTCCACCACCTGCTTAGCTATGAAGTTCCCAAACATTCTCAGCATCAGGCTTTATATTGGGGCAAAGATGAGGTATTGTAGTATTATGTATTTCCCTTCTCTCTTCTTTAAAAAGCATGATGAGGCCTGGCCGGCATGGCTCAGTGGTTGAGGGCCGACCTATGAACCAGGAGGTCACGGTTCGATTCCCGGTCAGGGCACATGCCCGGGGTAGTGGGCTCGATCCCCAGTAGGGGGCGTGCAGGAGGCAGCCGATCCATGATTCTCTCTCATCATGGATGTTTCTTTCTCTCTCCTTCCTTCCTCTCTGAAATCAGTAAAAATATATTTAAAGCCCTAACCGGTTTGGCTCAGTGGATAGAGCGTCGGCCTGCGGGCTGAAGGGTCCCAGGTTCAATTCCGGCCAAGGGCATGTACCTGGGTTGTGGGCACATCCCCAGTAGGAGGTGTGCAAGAGGCAGCTGATCGATGTTTCTCTCCCATTGATGTTTCTAACTCTCTATCCCTCTCTCTTCCTCTCTGTAAAAAATCAATAAAATATATATTTAAAAAAATAAATAAAAAGCAGAATGTGATTTTAAGCATAACGTTGAAATGCACAACAAGCCTGTCTTTTATGGGTTCTGTTTGCCTCCAGTACAAGTTTCCTATGACTTGCACCCATAGTCTGAGAAAGCAGGCCCCCGCCCGCCCCCCCAGACCTACTCAGTCAGAATCTGCATTTTAACACCCATTCCAGGGGTCCTTTGAAGGTTTGAGGGGTGATGTCTCCGAAACAGAGCATCCAGCCCAAGGTGGCAAACTATTTAACCTCCTTGCTTCAGTTTCCTTATCTATACACTGGGGACAAGATGGGGAGGAGAAGGGTCCAATGCCCAGTCCGGTGTTTTGTGGGGTGCAGGGGTCATGGGCAACCCCACCTGGGCGTCTTCCTCCTGCAGGGGCTTTGCAGCGCCCCCGGGAGTTGGAGCACAGTGCCATTCCGCCCAGTTCATGCGGGAACGTGGGACGGCAGCCGTGGGCAGAGCGCCCAGGGAGCTCAGCCAGCCCTGACTTGCTGGGAGCCTTGGGCTCTGCCTGGATGCCAACCACCAGCCAGGCTCAGCCCAGCCCCCGTCACGGAGCACACCGCGTCCAAGTGCCAATCAGCGGCAACAAACCCCAGTGGGCCCCCCACAACAGGTGTCTCATTAAACCTCTCTCCCCCTCCCAGGCGCCCCCACTGACAGGCACCGAACTCCCATTCAATCCCCGCTTCATCACAGCCAAACTCCATTAACCAGTCCTACTAATTACCAACTTCTAACCGCGTCTCCGGTTCGGGGGGCAAAACACCGTATTCTTCTGAGATGGAAACTGGCTTGTCATCCTTCAGAGAGAACCCCTAATTAGGTCCTTTAAACATGGGGGCCCGGGGCGGGAGGCAGGGGAAAAGCCCTTAGACCCAGGGCGGGGCGGGTCCTGCCAGCGCGAGCGGCCAGGCTGTGTTTGTTTTAATTTTGTGGCCCACAGGGTCCAATTAGCTTGCTACACATGCTTCCATTGGTTCCATCCTCTTATCTTGTCCTTCCTTTTCTCTCTCTCTCTTTTTTTTCTTTCTTTCTGGGAGGGATGAACGTGTAGAACAGATTGCAGGCCTGCAGGCATCCAAAGATCAACAGCCAGTTCCATGTAATTGAACCTCCCCTGCGAACCAGGAACACTCATTTGCAGAATTCCTAACGCAGAGGATGCGGCAGGGAGGGAGGGGGCTCGGCCTGCGCTCAGGGTGGTTTTTGGTGGGAGCTGGTGCATTCTTTAAGTAGAGATTTTTATTTGATTTTCAGAGAGGAAGGGAGAGGGAGAGAGAGATAGAAACATCGAATGATGAGAGAGCATCATTGACTGGCTGCCTCCTGCACGCCCCACACTGGGGATGGAGCCCGCAACCCGGGC